>NC_054706.1:81093230-81209346 GCF_016097555.1 Gigantopelta aegis | reverse complement strand
TAGAGCACATTGTTTAATTAATTAGTGACTATTGGATGTCAAACATTTGACAACTCTTAAACATTCTCGATGAAACCCACTGCATCTTTTTATTAGTAGCAAGAGAAATATGCATTGTCCCATAGATAGGACAGCACATACCATGACCTTTAATAAACCAGTCGAAGGGCACATGTTGGGAAAATCCCCTTAAGAGAGAAAGGACACCCACTGCT
Source organism: Gigantopelta aegis (assembly GCF_016097555.1). Taxonomy (NCBI): domain Eukaryota; kingdom Metazoa; phylum Mollusca; class Gastropoda; order Neomphalida; family Peltospiridae; genus Gigantopelta; species Gigantopelta aegis. The sequence continues at coordinate 81,209,131 of NC_054706.1, read as the reverse complement.
GCCACACAGGCTACTCCTATAGATTAAGCAGCAATAATCTTTTATATGCACTTTCCCATATCCAGGACATCGTGGGTTGGGATGTGAAAACACAGTCCACAGAAGGCACCTGATTCTGTAACACATCAAACCTCAGCTGAGTGCTCGGTCTATCATCTTTATTCTAAGACAATTACACTAAATGGATACATTCTGAAATCTCTTTTCTTCTATGTTTATAACTTGGGTACAAGATACTATCATCTTTATTCTAAGAAGATTGTAATGAAAAAAACCCATTCTGAAATCTGTTTTCTTCTATGTATATAACTTGGGTAACAGACATCAACATCTTTACAAAATTAACTTTATATTTTTGTACTCGAAACATTGCCACTTGATGTGAATCTGCCCGTTTATTGGCAACATTTCCCTGATTTTGAACAAGTACAAAATAAATCAGTCCACTCTGAATGGTGCGTCGCCTGTTGCTTTCAATCCAGAAGGTATATTACACCTAAGCTGAGGGCACCATACAGGTTTATCTTACAGCCAGGCTGAGGGTGCCATACAGGTTTATATTACACCCAGGATGAGGGTGCCACACAGGTTTATATTACAGTCAGGATGAGGATGCCATACAGGTTTTTATTACATACCTATTCAATCTTACTATAGTGATAAAGACATTTTCAAACCGTGTAATAAATTTATTTTGTATTACACATATGTGCAATCTGGACCGGAACTTTTAAATGGGGAATTCCCTTCTCTTTTTTTTACTGCAGTTAGCACCTTTTATTTACTGACATCACATATGATTTACAAATTACGTCACATCGTATTTGAAACATTACACAAGGCTGCCGCAGAGTATGATTCTTAACGTTAAGCAAATCCATGAAAGGAGTTTTGATCATAGATTTAACAAAGTGTTGTTAAGACATTAAATTAAAAAACGTTTTTGTAAAACATAAAAGAAGGTATGTAATAAATACAGAACTTCATATACGTTGTTTTTGCTTCCTATTTATTGCACTCGTTTATTTTTAGAAAGAACATACCACTCGACTGCTACGCAGTCTCGTGGTATATATTCTTGCGCAAAATAAACTCGTGCAATAAATAGGAAGCGAAAACAACGTATGTGAAGTTCTGTATATACATTACACCCAGGCCGAGGGCACCATACAGGTTTATATTACAGCCAGGCTGAGGGCACTATACAGGTTTATATTACACCCAGGCCGAGGGCACCATACAGGTTTATATTACAGCCAGGCCGAGGGCACCATACAGGTTTATATTAAAGCCAGGCCGAGGGCACCATACAGGTTTATATTACACCCAGGCTGAGGGCACCATACAGGTTTATATTACAGCCAGGCCGAGAGCACCATACAGGTTTATATTACAGCCAGGCCGAGAGCACCATACAGGTTTATATTACAGCCAGGCCAAGAGCACCATACAGGTTTATATTACAGCCAGGCCAAGGGCACCATACAGGTTTATATTACAGCCAGGCCAAGGGCACCATACAGGTTTATATTACACCCAGGCCGATGGCACCATACAGGTTTATATTACACCCAGGCCGATGGCACCATACAGGTTTATATTATGGCCAGGCCGAGGGCACCATACAGGTTTATATTACAGCCAGGCCGAGGGCACCATACAGGTTTATATTACACCAAGGCTGAGGGCACCATACAGGTTTATATTACAGCCAGGCTGAGGGCACCATACAGGTTTATATTACACCCAGGCCGAGGGCACCATACAGGTTTATATTACACCCAGGCCGAGGGGACCATACAGGTTTATATTACAGCCAGGCTGAGGGCACTATACAGGTTTATATTACACCAAGGCCGAGGGCACCATACAGGTTTATATTATGGCCAGGCTGAGGGCACTATACAGGTTTATATTAAAGCCAGGCCGAGGGCACCATACATGTTTATATTACACCCAGGCTGAGGGCACTATACAGGTTTATATTACATCCAGGCTGAGGGCACTATACAGGTTTATATTAAAGCCAGGCCGAGGGCACCATACAGGTTTATATTACACCAAGGCCGAGGGCACCATACAGGTTTATATTACACCCAGGCCGAGGGCACCATACAGGTTTATATTACAGCCATGCTGAGGGCACTATACAGGTTTATATTACACCAAGGCCAAGGGCACCATACAGGTTTATATTATACCCGGGCCGAGGGCACTATACAGGTTTATATTACACCAAGGCCGAGGGCACCATACAGGTTTATATTACAGCCAGGCCGAGGGCACCATACAGGTTTATATTATACCCAGGCTGAGGGCACCATACAGGTTTATATTACAGCCAGGATGAGGGCATTACACAGGTTTATATTATACCCAAGATGAGGGCACCATACAGGTTTATATTACAGCCAGGTTGAGGGCACAATTCATTTCAACTTATTTTCGTGCTTATATCCAATTATAGTTCAAGCACGCTGTCCTGGGCACACACCTCAGCTATCTGTCCAGGACAGTGGGTTAGTTGTTAGTTTGTTAGTGGTTAGTGAGAGAGAAGAGGGTGTAGTGGCCTTACACCTACCCACTGAGCTCTTAAGAACTCGCTCTGGGTTGGAGACGGTGCCGAGCTGCGAACCCTGTACCTACCAGCCTGTAGACCGATGGCTTAACCACTGCACCACTGAGGCCGGTAAGAGGGCACCATGAACAGGTTTAAAAGAAATGCCAAAATATTCGATCAAAACTAGAAGATAAACTTTTAAATGTTTAATGTTAAATTTCTATCTAACTTTTTGTCAATTCTAAATTTCCAAATCTCTCTCTGTTCGTTTGTGAATATTAAAGAAAACACCACTAGGTTTATACTTTTAAATAAATTGTTTATTCAAACAAAAGATACATAAAAAAAATATCAATATAATGAGAAGTGATATGAATGGAGAACACGATACAATACCATATTAAAGTCTGATTTAATAAACAAAATACTGGCAATTGTTGACTTGACATATTTGTTGTAACCTTTAGATTACCATGGCTGTGGTAACCTGCACATAGGTTACTAGACCCTATTTATACTTCAGTGTTTGAATACCAAAACAATATTCTACAATAGAAACAAACGAGATGAAAACACTCAGTATACTGTGAAGGTCATTGGTTAAACACCACCTATTCAGGTGAGATATTATCAAACTATTTTGCCTGTTATGACTAGTTCACTGATCACAGGGTGTAATAACTTCTTATACCGTCTAATGCAGTGTCTAATGCAGTGTTAGCGATCGTCAGCTTTATTTTCATACAATCAGGCTTCATGGCCAATTGTTGCTCAACTGATTTTTTTCTATGCTTTGGATTAAGGAAATCGGGCAGGAGTTTGTGTTTGTATACATCCACTTGTTGTTTAATCTGTATACAGAAAGATGTTTACATTTCACAAAACTGGTTGACAATGGTTTCAAATAAAAGGAAAGTAACAAGAGAGCACATACCATGGCCTTTTATATACGGGGTACTTAATAGAAGCATGAATGTTTTGCCCACAAATAAACACAATTGTACATGAACAGGGCAACTTATTGTTTTAATGGTGAGCACACATAACAGCCTTTGATATATTAGTCAATGAATGGTGGATGGAATGGGAAATCACCCAGGTGATCGACAGATGGGATTGATCCTGTAACCTATGACACTTGAGACAAGGTCTACCACTAAAAGAATGTTATGTAGCTCAGTGGTACAGAGCTCAATCTGTAGTGACACGGTAAACACTCTACCACTAAAAGAGTGTTATGTAGCTGTGGTACAGTGCTCAATCTGTAGTGAGATGGAACTTGAGACAAACACTATACAACTATAAGAGTGTTATGTAGCTCAGTGGTACAGTGTTCAATCTGTAGTGAGATGGAACTTGAGACAAACACTGTACCACTATAAGAGTGTTATATAGCTGTTGTACAGTGCTCAATTTGTGGTGAGATGTATAGTGTTTGTTTCAAGTTCCAACTAAAAGAGTGTTATGTAGCTCAGTGGTACAGTGCTCAATCTGTAGTGAGATGGAACTTGAGACAAACACTGTACCACTAAAAGAGTGTTATGTAGCTGTGGTACAGTGCTCAATTTGTGGTGAGATGGAACTTGAGACAAACACTGTACCACTATAAGAGTATTATGTAGCTGAGTGCTCAATATGTGGTGCAACTGGACTTGAGACAAACACTGTACAACTATAAGAGTGTTATGTAGCTGTGGTACAGTGCTCAATATGTGGTGCAACTGGACTTGAGACAAACACTGTACAACTATAAGAGTGTTATGTAGCTGTGGTACAGTGCTCAATATGTGGTGCAACTGGACTTGAGACAAACACTGTACAACTATAAGAGTGTTATGTAGCTCAGTGCTCAGTATGTGGTGCAACTGGACTTGAGACAAATACTGTACCGCTATAAGAGGTCATCTGAACACACTGTTTAAGTCATCTGAACACACAGTGTGTTAGACAGCGAGGAAGATGGGAGGTCAAGTCATCTGATTACACAGTGTGTTAGACAGCGAGGAAGACGCGAGGTCCAGTGTTCTGAACACACAGTGTGTTAGACAGTGAAGAAGATGGGAGGTCCAGTCATCTGATTACACAGTGTGTTAGACAGCGAGGAAGACGCGAGGTCCAGTGTTCTGATTACACAGTGTGTTAGACAGCGAGGAAGACGCGAGGTCCAGTCATCTGATTACACAGTGTGTTAGACAGCGAGGAAGACGCGAGGTCCAGTCATCTGATTACACAGTGTGTTAGACAGCGAGGTAGACGCGAGGTCCAGTCATCTGATTACACAGTGTGTTAGACAGCGAGGAAGACGTGAGGTCCAGTCATCTGAACACAGTGTGTTAGACAGTGAGGAAGACGTGAGGTCCAGTCATCTGAACACACAGTGTGTTAGACAGCGAGGAAGATGGGAGGTCCAGTCATCTGAACACACAGTGTGTTAGACAGTGAGGAAGATGCGAGGTCCAGTCATCTGAACACACAGTGTGTTAGACAGTGAGGAAGATGCGAGGTCCAGTCATCTGAACACACAGTGTGTTAGACAGCGAGGAAAATGGGAGGTCCAGTCATCTGATTACAGTGTGTTAGACAGTGAGGGAGACGCGAGGCCCAGTCATCTGATTACACAGTGTGTTAGACAGTGAGGGAGACGTGAGGTCCAGTCATCTGACCACACACAGTGTGTGTTAGACAGTGAGGGAGACGTGAGGTCCAGTCATCTGATTACACAGTGTGTTAGACAGTGAGGGAGACGTGAGGTCCAGTCATCTGATTACACAGTGTGTTAGACAGCGAGGGAGACGTGAGGTCCAGTCATCTGAACACACAGTGTGTTAGACAGCGAGGAAGATGCGCGGTCCAGTCTTCTGAACACACAGTGTGTTAGACAGTGAGGGAGACGTGAGGTCCAGTCATCTGATTACACAGTGTGTTAGACAGTGAGGAAGACGCGAGGTCCAGTCATCTGAACACACAGTGTGTTAGACAGTGAGGAAGATGTGAGGTCCAGTCATCTGAACACACAGTGTGTTAGACAGTGAGGAAGATGCGAGGTCCAGTCATCTGAACACAGTGTGTTAGACAGCGAGCAAGACGCGAGGTCCAGTGTTCTGAACACACAGTGTGTTAGACACTGAGGAAGATGCGTGGTCCAGTCATCTGATTACACAGTGTGTTAGACAGTGAGGAAGACGTGAGGTCCAGTCATCTGATTACACAGTGTGTTAGACAGCGAGGAAGATGTGAGGTCCAGTCATCTGAACACACAGTGTGTTAGACAGTGAGGAAGACGTGAGGTCCAGTGTTCTGAACACACAGTGTGTTAGACACTGAGGAAGATGCGTGGTCCAGTCATCTGATTACACAGTGTGTTAGACAGTGAGGAAGACGTGAGGTCCAGTCATCTGATTACACAGTGTGTTAGACAGTGAGGAAGACGTGAGATCCAGTCATCTGATTACACAGTGTGTTAGACAGCGAGGAAGATGTGAGGTCCAGTCATCTGAACACACAGTGTGTTAGACAGTGACGAAGATGTGAGGTCCAGTCATCTGAACACACAGTGTGTTAGACAGTGAGGAAGACGCGAGGTCCAGTCATCTGAACACACAGTGTGTTAGACAGTGAGGAAGATGCGAGGTCCAGTCATCTGAACACAGTGTGTTAGACAGCGAGGAAGACGCGAGGTCCAGTGTTCTGAACACACAGTGTGTTAGACACTGAGGAAGATGCGTGGTCCAGTCATCTGATTACACAGTGTGTTAGACAGTGAGGAAGACGTGAGGTCCAGTCATCTGATTACACAGTGTGTTAGACAGTGAGGAAGATATGAGATCCAGTCATCTGATTACACAGTGTGTTAGACAGCGAGGGAGACGTGAGGTCCAGTCATCTGAACACACAGTGTGTTAGACAGCGAGGAAGATGCGCGGTCCAGTCTTCTGAACACACAGTGTGTTAGACAGTGAGGGAGACGTGAGGTCCAGTCATCTGATTACACAGTGTGTTAGACAGTGAGGAAGACGCGAGGTCCAGTCATCTGAACACACAGTGTGTTAGACAGTGAGGAAGATGTGAGGTCCAGTCATCTGAACACACAGTGTGTTAGACAGTGAGGAAGATGCGAGGTCCAGTCATCTGAACACAGTGTGTTAGACAGCGAGCAGGACGCGAGGTCCAGTGTTCTGAACACACAGTGTGTTAGACACTGAGGAAGATGCGTGGTCCAGTCATCTGATTACACAGTGTGTTAGACAGTGAGGAAGACGTGAGGTCCAGTCATCTGATTACACAGTGTGTTAGACAGCGAGGAAGATGTGAGGTCCATTCATCTGAACACACAGTGTGTTAGACAGTGAGGAAGACGTGAGGTCCAGTCATCTGAACACACAGTGTGTTAGACAGTGAGGAAGATGCGAGGTCCAGTCATCTGAACAGTGTGTTAGACAGCGAGGAAGACGTGAGGTCCAGTGTTCTGAACACACAGTGTGTTAGACACTGAGGAAGACGCGAGGTCCAGTCATCTGAACACAGTGTGTTAGACAGCGAGCAAGACGCGAGGTCCAGTGTTCTGAACACACAGTGTGTTAGATACTGAGGAAGATGCGTGGTCCAGTCATCTGATTACACAGCGTGTTAGACAGTGAGGAAGACGTGAGGTCCAGTCATCTGATTATACAGTGTGTTAGACAGCGAGGAAGATGTGAGGTCCAGTCATCTGAACACACAGTGTGTTAGACAGTGAGGAAGACGTGAGGTCCAGTCATCTGAACACACAGTGTGTTAGACAGTGAGGAAGATGCGAGGTCCAGTCATCTGAACACAGTGTGTTAGACAGCGAGGAAGACGCGAGGTCCAGTGTTCTGAACACACAGTGTGTTAGACACTGAGGAAGATGCGTGGTCCAGTCATCTGATTACACAGTGTGTTAGACAGTGAGGAAGACGCGAGGTCCAGTCATCTGATTACACAGTGTGTTAGACAGTGAGGGAGATGTGAGGTCCAGTCATCTGAACACACAGTGTGTTAGACAGTGAGGAAGATGCAAGGTCCAGTCATCTGATTACACAGTGTGTTAGACAGTGAGGAAGACGTGAGGTCCAGTCATCTGATTACACAGTGTGTTAGACAGTGAGGAAGACGTGAGATCCAGTCATCTGATTACACAGTGTGTTAGACAGCGAGGAAGATGTGAGGTCCAGTCATCTGAACACACAGTGTGTTAGACAGTGAGGAAGACGCGAGGTCCAGTCATCTGAACACAGTGTGTTAGACAGCGAGGAAGATGTGAGGTCCAGTCATCTGAACACACAGTGTGTTAGACAGCGAGGAAGATGGGAGGTCCAGTCATCTGAACACACAGTGTGTTAGACAGTGAGGATCATCTGATTACACAGTGTGTTAGACAGTGAGGAAGACGTGAGGTCCAGTCATCTGATTACACAGTGTGTTAGACAGTGAGGAAGACGTGAGATCCAGTCATCTGATTACAGTGTGTTAGACAGCGAGGAAGACGCGAGGTCCAGTCATCTGAACACAGTGTGTTAGACAGCGAGGAAGATGTGAGGTCCAGTCATCTGAACACACAGTGTGTTAGACAGCGAGGAAGATGGGAGGTCCAGTCATCTGAACACACAGTGTGTTAGACAGTGAGGAAGATGTGAGGTCCAGTCATCTGAACACACAGTGTGTTAGACAGTGAGGAAGACGCGAGGTCCAGTCATCTGAACACACAGTGTGTTGGACAGTGAGGAAGACGTGAGGTCCAGTCATCTGATTACACAGTGTGTTAGACAGTGAGGAAGATATGAGATCCAGTCATCTGATTACACAGTGTGTTAGACAGCGAGGAAGATGTGAGGTCCAGTCATCTGAACACACAGTGTGTTAGACAGTGAGGAAGATGCGAGGTCCAGTCATTTGAACACAGTGTGTTATACAGCGAGGAAGATGTGAGGTCCAGTCATCTGAACACACAGTGTGTTAGACAGCGAGGAAGATGGGAGGTCCAGTCATCTGAACACAGTGTGTTAGACAGCGAGGAAGATGTGAGGTCCAGTCATCTGAACACACAGTGTGTCAGACAGTGAGGAAGATGCGAGGTCCAGTCATCTGAACACAGTGTGTTATACAGCGAGGAAGATGCGAGGTCCAGTCATCTGAACACACAGTGTGTTAGACAGCGAGGAAGATGGGAGGTCCAGTCATCTGAACACACAGTGTGTTAGACAGCGAGGAAGATGTGAGGTCCAGTCATCTGAACACACAGTGTGTTAGACAGTGAGGAAGACGCGAGGTCCAGTCATCTGATTACACAGTGTGTTAGACAGTGAGGGAGATGTGAGGTCCAGTCATCTGAACACACAGTGTGTTAGACAGTGAGGAAGATGCAAGGTCCAGTCATCTGATTACACAGTGTGTTAGACAGCGAGGAAGACGCGAGGTCCAGTTATCTGAAAACACAGTGCGATAGACTGTGAGGGAGACGTGAGGTCCAGTCATCGGATTACACAGTGTGTTAGACAGTGAGGGAGACGCGAGGTCCAGTCATCGGATTACACAGTGTGTTAGACAGTGAGGAAGACACGAGGTCCAGTCATCTGAACACAGTGTGTTAGACAGTGAGGAAGATGCGAGGTCCTGTCTTCTGAACACACAGTGTGTTAGACAGCGAGGGAGACGTGAGGTCCAGTCTTCTGAACTCAGTGTGTTAGACAGCAAGGAAGAATGAATGAATGAATGAATGTTTAACAACACCCCAGCACGAAAAATACAACGGCTATTGGGTGTCAAACTATGGTAATGCAAATAAATAAAGTGATGATCAACATCAATATAAAAATTCAGTGTAAAGAACTGTGCAAAAACACAAATATCACAGAATTTTACGGATACTGAATTTTACTAAAAACTTCAATTGTGTGCTGTATTGGCCATTGTCAAAGAGAATGTTACACCCCTGCACCACGGTGAGGTTACAGCACACGCAGGGGAGACAGCGAGGAAGATGTGAGGTCCAGTCATCTGATTACACAGTGTGTTAGACAGTGAGGAAGACGCGAGGTCCAGTCATCTGATTACACAGTGTGTTAGACAGCGAGGAAGACGTGAGGTCCAGTCATCTGAACACACAGTGTGTTAGACAGCGAGGTCCAGTCTTCTGAACACACAGTGTGTTAGACAACGAGGAAGATGCGTGGTCCAGTCATCTGATTACACAGTGTGTTAGACAGTGAGGAAGACGTGAGGTCCAGTCATCTGATTACACAGTGTGTTAGACAGTGAGGAAGACTCGAGGTCCAGTCTTCTGAACACACAGTGTGTTAGACAGCGAGGAAGACGTGAGGTCCAGTCATCTGATTACACAGTGTGTTAGACAGTAAGGAAGACGTGAGGTCCAGTCATCTGATTACACAGTGTGTTAGACAGTGAGGAAGATGTGAGATCCAGTCATCTGAACACACAGCGTGTTAGACAGTGAGGAAGATGCAAGGTCCAGTCATCTGATTACAAAGTGTGTTAGACAGCGAGGAAGACGCGATGTCCATTTATCTGAAAACACAGTGTGTTAGACAGTGAGGGAGATGTGGTCCAGTCATCTGAACACACAGTGTGTTAGACAGCGAGGAAGACGCGAGGTCCAGTCTTCTGAACACACAGTGTGTGCTCCCCCATATTGACTTTCTCCAACAATGCTAAATGTTTACAGCTCCCCATCTCTATTGATTCACAAACCCGGGGAAATATTTTGGTTACAGAACTTTTGTTGTGTTGTTAATTGTTGTTTTTACATGTGCTAGCATTTGGATGATGGTTTGCTGAGAAGTTAACCAGCATTGTGCACACTGTTATAAAAAGATGATTATTAATAATCTTGCGATAAACCTGGACACTAGAGAACTAGAAAGAATAGATCTGGGACAGTTTCATGACCTCCCAACTAGGGAAGGAAATGTTTTATTTCAAGATGCACTCAACACATTTTATTTACGGTTGTATGGTTAAGGACCACACAGATATTAGGAGAGAAAACCTGCTGTCGCCACTTCATGGCCTACTCTTTTCGATTAGCAGCAAAGGGATCTTTTATATGCACCATCCCGCAGACAGGATAGTACATACCATAGCCTTCGTTACACCTGTTGTGGAGCACTAGCTGGAATGAGAAATAGCCCAATGGGCCCACCGACGGGGATCAATCCTAGCTCGATCGTGAAGCAGGCGAGCACTGTACCACTGAGCTACATCACACGCCCCCAGACCTCTCAACTAATGGAGACATCTATCAACACAACAAATCTCATAATATATTGCTTAGGTATCACACTACTGAGTAACTAAACACACAAATGCATGTAAGCAAACACACATAAACACATGCGTGCATGCAAGCATACATACTAAAATCCTTCAAAATCAGAGCTTCAGTAAACAAAAATGTCCTGAAAGCCAGACTTTTTACTTGGTTTCACTGTGTATGAAAGAGATGTCACTGACAACTGTAACCTCTCTAAAGGAGATAAGCCCTAAAGCCAGACTTTTTACTTGGTTTCACTGTGTATGAAAGAGATGTCACTGACTAATGTAACCTCTCTAAAGGAGATAAGCCCTAAAGCCAGACTTTTTACTTGGTTTCACTGTGTATGAAAGAGATGTCACTGACAACTGTAACCTCTCTAAAGGAGATACGCCCTAAAGCCAGACTTTTTACTTGGTTTCACTGTGTATGAAAGAGTTGTCACTGACAACTGTAACCTCTCTAAAGGAGATAAGCCCTAAAGCCAGACTTTTTACTTGGTTTCACTGTGTATGAAAGAGATGTCACTGACAACTGTAACCTCTCTAAAGGAGATAAGCTTTAAAGCCAGACTTTTTACTTGGTTTCACTATGTATGAAAGAGATGTCACTGACAACTGTAACCTCTCTAAAGGAGATAAGCCCTAAAGCCAGACTTTTTACTTGGTTTCATGAAAGAGATGTCACTGACAACTGTCAACATGTTCATGAGAGCACAAATATGTTGCCACACATTCTAAATCAGTAAACAGTAATAGCTAATGAAAATTAGATCATTTAATGATCCTGCACTGCAGCACACATTTAAAAACTAAAACAAAATGTTTTTGATGTACACTTTTAGGAGTGGGGAGGGGGACACCAAACAATCATTTGTATGCTTGAAAAAACTGTGAAGAGCTTGTTGTGTGGTGTGACAGCACCATGAGCAGCAAGTTTAGTGTCGGTTGGACCCAACCAACTCTGTCTATCATGGTCAGAACCCTGCTTCATGAATATTAGCCACATACAAAACTGGCCACTTCTGTCAGTTAATCAACAGATCACCACTGATATTCAACAGGCATGTAAATATTTCACTGTATGTAAATAATATACTAATATTAAGTGAATAAAATACAAACATGACAGGTGTATAATGGACTTTTTTTTATACATCGATAAATTCCTAAAAAATGAGAAACAATTCTTATAATTACTAAAAGTACAAGAAGTGTACCTTAAAACACTCAAAAATAATTTCTTTCGTTCTTACCGTCAACCATGTTCTGTAAATAAGCGTAGGAATACATGTATGCATACTATTGGAAATTGTCTGTCTAAAAATAAAAATAAGTATTGAATCAACAAAAACAGTGTATATATCTTTATTTTAACTTATATATATAACATGAATATCTCATCCAGTTTCCCTTATTTTTTTAATCGAGAAAACAGGTCACTTCCTTGTTCTATTTTTAAAACGATCACTGAACTGGGTCATTGGGCTTCTCGCCCATCCAGCTAAAAATAGTTCCAATCGATCTTGGTCTTCCGTGATGACGTATTTTTATGAGGTTTATGGAAGGATAACGCTTGGATTTTTAGTGACGTCAGCCAATCAGAATACAGTAAATCGTATAAATTCGGAAAGTTTGTAATTATATATATATATATATATTACAGTTAAATTATTTTAATGCATAACATCCAACAATACATTTTTGGCTAAAAATATTAAATTATATTTGTAATTAAATAAAAGCAAATAGATATTAAAAAGTTCTTGTTTTTATAGTAAAGTATGTGTATTTCCAAGTGTCATAATTTTACAAAGTAATATTACTGTTTGACTATAACCAAGTCCTGTAGATGTAAATTAAAACCGCTATCCTTACTTTGCACCACAACTGCTATATCAAAAGCTGTGGTATGTACTATTATATCTGTGGGATGGTGCATAAAAAAGATCCCTTGCTACTAATGGAAAAATGTAGCAGATTTCCTCTCTAAGACTATATGTTAAAATTACCAATTCCAATAGCCAATGATTAATAAATCAATGTGCTTTAGTGGTGTCATTAAACAAAACACTTTTAACTTTATTAAAGTGAAGTACAATGTACATAGAGAAATAAGATAAATATTGATACTAATGAACGTTGTGCTGATTCCAACCAAGGGTGTGAAATACAATGGCCAGCACTATTTGATAACAATCTGTAGGCCTTAATGTGTTATTCAATATGTGCTGCTCACTGAACATTGCTGCCTCTGTTCCCCTCTGATGACATCACAGATATTTATGTAACCACCTATGATGACACCAGATATTTATGTAACCACCTATGATGACACCACAGATATTTATGTAACCACCTATGATGACACCACAGATATTTATGTAACCACCTATAATAACACCACAGATATTTATGTAACCACCTATGATGACATCAGATGTTTATGTAACCACCTATGATGACATCACAGATATTTATGTAACCAACTATGATAACATCAGATATTTATGTAACTACCTCTGGTAACATCACATATATTTATGTAACCACTTCTGATGACATCACATATATTTATGTAACCACCTTTGATGACATCAGATATTTATGTAACCACCTCTGATGAAATCAGATATTTATGTAACCTCTTCTGATTACATCACAGATATTTATGTAAGATTATATCAGATATTTACATTGTATGTAACAACCTGATGACATCACAAATATTTATGTAACCACCTGATGATATTTACATTGTATGTAATAACCTGATGATATTTACATTGTATGTAACAACCTGATGACATCACATAGAGGCTATTTCATGGGTTTTTTCGAATACGATTTTTATGTCAACGAGTGATGTGTGAAAACCATATTTTCACGAATTGAGCAATGAGTGAAAATATGGTTTTCACACATCACGAGTTGATATAAAAATCGTATTCGGAAAAACACCATGAAATGGTCTATTTATTATATACATATTTCCTAATTTTTGACAATATCTTTCGTTCTTTGGTAATATCTTTCACTTATCCTATCGAAAACACGTAACGTCATGATATATTTCTTCCTATGGAACTTTGCAAGAAAATGTACTTTACCATAGACTTTTAAAAAGAAATTTGATTAAAATTTATCTTTATTAACATTTATTTAACAATACTGCGGTGCAAACATACCTGACAAAGCGATCCTCTAAAAACTCCCACAAAAACAAACGAGTCGAACGCCGTTAAATTCTTACACTTACACTCGATGACACTACATTGTGTCATTATTTAGCTTCGTATTCAATTTGTTTTATATATTTTATCGTAATTGCACTTCGTATCCCATTTTTATAGGTACAGTTGTTTAAATTATGTTTTTTATTTTTCAAATACGATCAGATGCATTGGTAATCATCAAATTTAAATATGAAAAACCGAGACAAAGGGAGATAATTTAATCATGCACTTTTACAAAAAAGTAAATACGACTTCTATATTTTCACTGTAGCTAAAATACAGTGAAAATATCTTTTCACCGGATATGACTTTTATGGTGTCCGTAGATCTATATATTTCATTGCTATGTATATAATAAAAATATCTATGTAACCACCTGATGTCATCACATATATTTATGTAATCACCTGATGACATCAGGTATTTATGTAACCACATGATGACATCACAGATATTACAGAGCTTGTATTGGATTAAGAAACAAATGTTTAACAACACCCCAGCACATTATATAAAGTGGTGACGTTCTAGTTGAAATAAGTAAAAGAAACCAGTCAATCTGTCCACCAATCATATGACTAATCACTCAAATCTCAAACAGACTCAAAGCTACATCCCACAACATACAGGACTACTTCATAGATACATCCCACAACATACAGGACTACTTCACAGCTACATCATACAACATACAGGACTACTTCACAGCCACATCATACAACATACAGCACTACTTCACAGCTACATCCCACAACATACAGGACTACTTCACAGCTACATCATACAACATACAGGACTACTTCACAACCACATCATACAGGACTACTTCACAGGTACATCCCACAACATACAGGACTACTTCACAGCTACATCATACAACATACAGGACTACTTCACAGCCACATCATACAACATACAGGACTACTTCACAGCCACATCATACAACATACAGGACTACTTCACAGCCACATCATACAACATACATGACTACTTCACAGCGACATCCCACAACATACAGGACTACTTCAGCCACATCATACAACATACAGGACTACTTCAGCCACATCATACAACATACAGGACTACTTCACAGCCACATCCCACAACATACAGGACTACTTCATAGCTACATCCCACAACATACGGGACTACTTCACAGCTACAATCCACAACATACGGGACTACTTCACAGCCACATCATACAACATACTGGACTACTTCACAGCTACATCCCACAACATACAGGACTACTCTACAGCTGCATCCCACAACATATGGGACTACTTCACAGCTACATCCCACAACATATGGGACTACTTCACATCTATATCCCACAATATAAGGGACTACTACACAGCTACATCCCACAACATATGGGACTATTTCACAGCTACATCCCACAACATATGGGACTACTTCACAGCTACATCCCACAACATACAGGACTACTTCACAGCTATATCCCACAACATATGGGACTACTTCACAGCTACATCCCACAACATATGGGACTACTTCACAGCTACATCATACAAGATACAGGATTAGTCTATTTCAACCAGAAGAAGAACTCACACAAGAAAACATCACACAACATACACAAGATATGGGGATTAGTCTAGACTTAGTTTAACATGAGGTGATATAGGTTGTAGGATCAATGGTCCTCGGTACTTGTTTTTCCTATTCCAACTTGTCTCTGTCCACTCCCCCTAATAATATCGCCATAATGTAATATTAGACACTAAGTACTCATAATATTAGTTCAACCTGTGCATAACTGTCAAGAAATTATTTTTTTCCTTTTCTTCATGACTTTAATCCTAAATCCAGCCTGGAGATTGTTTTACCTCCAGGTCCTGGTCTACTCAGTGTGATATCACTTAATTTATCTGTACTAGATTTGATGCCCTGACCACAGTTAGCCATGTCAGAGATGGGCTATCTCGACAACTAAATGACTACAAGCAGTGTGCGTGGCCTGCTACTACACCCCAACACCCCGTTCAACATTATCATTCTCTGTTCATAAAACATTACAGTTCAAAGATCAACAGGAGTTGGCAGGTGTCCCAGCCAGTGATATCAACTAGAGCTAAACATAGGGAACTGTAGCTGAACACTGAAAACACTGCCCTATGTTATAACTAGAGCTAAACATGGGGAACTGTAGCTGAACACTGCCCCGTGTTATAACTAGAGCTAAACATGGGGAACTGTAGCTGAACACTGCCCCGTGTTATAACTAGAGCTAAACATGGGGAACTGTAGCTGAACACTGCCCTGTGTTGTAACTAGAGCTAAACATGGGGAACTGTAGCTGAAGCTAAACTGTTATAACTAGAGCTAAACATGGGGAACTGTAGCTGAACACTGCCCTGTGTTACAACTAGAGCTAAACATGGGGAACTGTAGCTGAACACTACCCTGTGTTATAACTAGAGCTAAACATGGGGAAATGTAGCTACTAGAGCTAAACATGGGGAACTGTAGCTGAACACTGCCCTGTGTTGTAACTAGAGCTAAACATGGGGAAATGTAGCTGAACACTGCCCCGTGTTACAACTAGAGCTAAACATGGGTAACTGTAGCTGAACACTGCCCTGTGTTACAACTAGAGCTAAACATGGGGATCTGTAGCTGATCACCGAGAACACTGCCCCGTGTTACAACTAGAGCTAAACATGGGGAACTGTAGCTGAACACTGAGAACACTGCCCCGTGTTATAACTAGAGCTAAACATGGGTAACTGTAGCTGAACACTGCCCTGTGTTATAACTAGAGCTAAACATGGGGAACTGTAGCTGAACACTGCCCTGTGTTGTAACTAGAGCTAAACATGGGGAACTGTAGCTGAACACTGCCCTGTGTTATAACTAGAGCTAAACATGGGGAAATGTAGCTCAACACTGCCCCGTGTTACAACTAGAGCTAAACATGGGTAACTGTAGCTGAACACTGCCCCGTGTTACAACTAGAGCTAAACATGGGTAACTGTAGTTGAACACTGCCCTGTGTTGTAACTAGAGCTAAACATGGGGAACTGTAGCTGAACACTGCCCTGTGTTATAACTAGAGCTAAACATGGGGAAATGTAGCTGAACACTGCCCCGTGTTACAACTAGAGCTAAACATGGGTAACTGTAGCTGAACACTGCCCCGTGTTACAACTAGAGCTAAACATGGGGATCTGTAGCTGATCACCGAGAACACTGCCCCGTGTTACAACTAGAGCTAAACATGGGGAACTGTAGCTGAACACTGAGAACACTGCCCTGTGTTATAACTAGAGCTAAACATGGGTAACTGTAGCTGAACACTGCCCTGTGTTATAACTAGAGCTAAACATGGGGAACTGTAGCTGAACACTGCCCTGTGTTATAACTAGAGCTAAACATGGGGAACTGTAGCTGAACACTGCCCTGTGTTATAACTAGAGCTAAACATGGGGAACTGTAGCTGAACACTGTCCTGTGTTATAACTAAAGCTAAACATGGGGAACTGTAGCTGAACACTGCCCTGTGTTATAACTAAAGCTGTAGCTGAACACTGAGAACACTGCCCTGTGTTATACAGACCACCACATGGCGCATACTGCTAATGTCCACACACAAGTCAGTTCTGTCACCTGTAGAAAGTCATGATGGTCATGAAGGATGGAAATGTTTTATTTAACAACGCACTCAACACATTTTATTTACGGTTATATGGCACAAGACATATGGTTAAGCACCATACAGATATTGAGAGAGGAAACCTGCTGTCGCCACTTCATGGGCTACTCTTTTTGATAAGCAGCAAGGGGTCTTTTATATGCACCATCCCAGACAGGGTAGCACATACCACGGCCTTTTATATACCAGTTGTGGTGCACTGGCTGGAACGAAAAATAACTCAATGGGCCCATCGATCCCACACCGACCTCATATCAAGCGTGCACTGTACCACTGGGCTACATCCCGCCCCTGATGGTCATGAGTGCATTATTGTGACACATCAGTCACACAGTTGTGACACATCAGTCACACAGTGAATACTTTCACATCTACCTTGCCTGCAATACTCAGTGTATATACTGCACAACATAAGAAATGCATTGTGGGTAATCAGGATCGATGAAAATTAAAGATTTGGTAATAATCGGCTATTTGACAAGAAATATTTGGTAATTTTAGCATGTATAGTCTTCAGAGGAAACCTGCTACATTTTTCCATTAGCAGCAAAGGATCAAGCTTTTATATACACACTCCCACAGACAGGACAACACATACCACATCTTTTGATATACCAGTCGTGGGGCACCGATTGGGATGGGGAAAACCCAGTTAGAGAATGGAAGACTAAAACATTAGTTAAGCAGACAACAATGTTTGTGTTCATCCATCTGAAAGGTTCTTGACTGCCATATTTATTAATGTCATTATGAAGAAATAAATTAAAATGTATTGCTGTGGTTTGGTCAATATTTTTGATACTCGTATAATTTATTAAATTAGCAAGAATCAACACCAGGAGATCATTGCATTTGTAAAAAAAAAAAAATAATAATAATAATAATTTTAAAAAAAATTGCTATATAATTTAACCAGTTATACCAGTAACTTAGCTGTATGTAGTCATATATAATAAAACAGTAATGATAATTTTCTCTTGAAAAAGCTTTAATTATTGCAATTTGTTATGTAACACACAAATGACTGGGATAGCAGCCAGCCAGTAACTACATGAAAGTGATAATGATTTTCTGTACTTCTGTAACATTAAGCACATATTAACCTGTAATCCATGAAGTGCAAAGCAGAGGAAATGTAGATGGCTGGAGGGCTTAATGATACATTACGATTAACATTCTTCGAGAATACCTCACCAGATAACCGTGCATTCATCTCCACAGTAGCAGACACAATTCTCTGCTGTTTGTTTTGAAAGCCTGCCAGTGAACAATGTGTACTTAAAACAGTGTAAATACAAATGTCACAGTAAATACAAATGTCTGTGTATGATTTTTCAATAATGTATGTTTTATGATCTCCCACTAACAGATATGGCTTGACATCAATATGACAAAATATAGATTGTTCTAATGAAACAGGGGAATGGTCTCTAGCTCAGTGGTTAGGACAATCACTCTCAGGTACTACTTATTTCGCTGGGGAGGGGGGAGACCAGGATATTTTCCATTCTGACCAATGATACATGCTGGTACATCAAAAGCCACTAAGTGGTGTTCAGTCTATGGGACCTGCAGATATATGCTGCCAACTGGCATTAGCAGCCGATGAGGAGACAACAGTTTTCACACCCTAGACTGTTGATTAAATGTTACAATTACTATATATCAGACTATAGCTCAACAGTAGCCATGTGCTGACAACAGTTTTCACACCCTAGACTGTTGATTAAATGTTACAATTACTATATATCAGACTATAGCTCAACAGTAGCCATGTGCTGACAACAGTTTTCACACCCTAGACTGTTGATTAAATGTTACAATTACTATATATCAGACTATAGCTCAACAGTAGCCATGTGCTGACAACAGTTTTCACACCCTAGACTGTTGATTAAATCTTACAATTACTATATATTAGACTATAGCTCAACAGTAGCCATGTGCTGACAAGTTTTCACACCCTAGACTGTTGATTAAATCTTACAATTACTATATATTAGACTACAGCTCAACAGTAGCCATGTGCTGACAAGTTTTCACACCCTAGACTGTTGATTAAATCTTACAATTACTATATATCAGACTATAGCTCAACAGTAGCCATGTGCTGACAACAGTTTTCACACCCTAGACTGTTGATTAAATCTTACAATTACTATATATCAGACTATAGCTCAACAGTAGCCATGTGCTGACAACAGTTTTCACACCCTAGACTGTTGATTAAGCGTTACTATCACTACATGTTAAAAGACTAAATAGTTCAACAATAGCTACATGGTTATAACAGATTTCTTACCTTAGTGTTACTATCACTACCTGTTAAGACTCTTTAATAGCTCAACAGTAGATACATGCTTCTAACAGATTTGGTGTCAGCACTGGGTTATTGTGATATTTGGTTGATAGAAAGAAACAGGGGAAACCTGCCACCACCGTATAGGCTACTCCTAATGATCAAGCAGCAAAAGATCTTTTATATGCACTTTTGCAAAGACAGGACAGTACATACCATGGCTTTTGATGTAATATTTATAACAAGACTCAACTATTATAATATTTATAAGCAGATCTATGCACTTTTTCATGTGTGATTGTGTAGAACTACATTGACTAGGCGTGGGGAAATCCCCTGACAAGTCTAGGTTAAATTATTTAGCTACATACACAGTAAGCACCCTGAATAAGAAAGCACAGGTTAAAAAGCATTATAACGCATGACCTATCACGGGTGTCTTCACTTTAATGTATAATATAAATGACCAGGACAAGTCTAGAAGCTTTTATGCTTTTCTTGTGTGATTATCGATTGATAGGCCTCACCACACAGAGGTTTATATTTGCTGTAGTAGGTTGTGCAGTGTTGACAAAGTTTAACGCATCAAGAATAAAACAAAAATGACCACATAAAGTCTAGATATGGCTTTGCTTTGAGACTGTCATTTGTATGTGATTATTGATCCATAGGCCACACCATACTGAGGTTTAAACACCACTGTGGGTCACATGACAGAGGATTGAGACATTTCACCAGTGTCTTCATTTGTCCCTGACATTATGGTTATGAGGATGTCAACACACATCATGAGGATTGTAGTGTGACCAGAGTATCATGTGTTTTAAACAAGCACACTGTTGAGAATGAAAGCAGCAAACACCGCTGGATCAAAGCTCACATTCATTTCTAGTTATACTCGCTTTTGGTTCTTCTACTTGTCCACAATTTCACCTAATCAATAACTACAGATTTCACTTCATGTGGCCACTTCCTAGCTCGAGACCTTGACCCAAATACAGATTTCATTGAATATCTTTTAAAGAAACCCATTACATTTAAATTGAAAAATTAATATAATAATAATCCTATAAATTCTGCAACAGTTCTACAGACATACAAAGTTAACATGATAAAACATTTGATAATTTTGGCACAGAGCCTTTTGAGGAAAAGCACAGTTGGTTTATTAGCAAGGAGTCTTTTATATGCACTTTCCCAGACAGGACAGATTACACAGCAGCCTCTGATAAAGCACTAGTTGAAATGGGTGAATACAGTGGGTTCACCGAGTGTTACGAATGATCCTCTGACCCAAACATCTCGGGCGAGCACTCTATCCACAGATCTTGTCCTGAAATATTTCACGCTGTTTCGTTTCTATGAGGGTTTTTTTATTGTCTTATGATTAAAAAACAATTGCCGTGGGGGTTTTTTTTTTTGCGTGTGTAAACAGTACTCTACGTTGCGACCAAAATGGTCACCAATGCAACCAAAATGTTGGCATGGCAACTGACTGATTTATTATCATCACCATCTGACGACGGACTCCAAAAACATCTAAGTATTAAATTATTTAGCATGTGCATTCAGAGTCCTAACAGCGAAAACCAATGAAATTTGTTGACATTATTGTACAGTCGAAACACTTCGTTATTTACGAAGTTGTCCGATTGATCATTGTGAATTCAGTTTAAATTTTTCGTACCGTTTGGAACTCATCGCTGAGTTTAGTGCCAGCAGTGATTTGGCGAAAACAATCCAGATACTTGCGAAAACAATCCAGATACTTCAATTGGTGTGTTATTTTAATGCACACAACCATTTGGAATATCTCAATTGACATCGATTTCTGGATCATGTATGTAATCGGCCGACTAAAGAAGTTCCGAATACTGTATTGTACTATACATAACCGATTCACTATGGTACATTACTGGTGGCTGCATTCGAATGAAAAACACAAGTACAAAATCATGTAAAGGTTGCTCACTCACCGTTCATACAATCCACATTGTAATCAAACGTGCAAAATGGAGACTGATTATTAAACAATGCATTACACAGTGGGCATTTCAACAATTACCACAGGATGCGTTACAAACGTTATGGGGAAGGGGAGGGGTTGTTTGTCAAGATTTACTTACCAGCAATGTCTTTAAAACAATGTGATTTTATAAAGCATAAACTAAATACCTCCCACCTCCCTCATGCAATCAATTCTGAAATGGTCCTCATTTCAAATTCATGATTGAATAAAAGCTAAACAATTTCATAACAATTACATGCATAAATGATACAAAAAGAGTAGTGTTGCTAGTAAAAAAATTAAACTTGGCAAGTAGAGCACTGATAAGCAGTCCTCAAAGTGCAAGGTGAGTTAATGGATGAATCGCCTCAACAATGTTGTGTGAATTATTTGTTTGATACACAAGTTAAGAAATGGGATCGACTTTAAAATAATGGTTACTTTAAATACTTCATCACAATTAAAATTAAGAATGCATGTTGAAATCCATATTAACAACAGAATGCGAAAAATTCAGGGCTATAGCTATAATTTATAAAACAGACCAGTATTTTTATGAAAGTAGTGCTAAGTAGTCAACATGATAATTGATTAGACATTACTTTATAACAACGTTCAGTGTACACACACTGAATTATTTTTCATCTCCCAACATCCAATCAGATGGTGTCTTCATCTCTCAACATCCAATCAGATGGTGTCTTCATCTCCCAACATCCAATCAGATGGTGTCTTCATATTTCAGCTTGTTGGTGGGCCCTTTGGGCTATTTCTTGTTCCATCCAGTACTCCACAACTGATGTAAGAAAGGCCATTGGTATGTACTATCCTGTCAGTTGAATACTGCATAAAAAAGATCCTTTACTGCTAATCAGCAAGAGTAGCCCATCGTGTGGTGACAGTGAGTCCTCTCTAATAATCTGTGTAGTCCTTAACCGCATGTCGGACACCATATAACCATAATTAAAAAATGTCTTGTGTCATTAAATAAAACACTTCTTCTTTTCCTTTTACCGTCCTCAGTAGTGTCGTGGTTAAGCCATCAAACATAAGGCTGGTAGGTACTGGGTTCGCAGCCCGGTACTAGCTCCCACCCAGAGTGGGGTTTAATGCCTCAATGGATAGGGTTAGACTACTACACCAACTTCTCTCTCACTAACCACTAATCCAATATCCTGGACAGACAGCCCAGATAGCTGAGGTGTGTGCCCATGACAGCGTGCTAGAATGGATATTAGTACGAAAATAAGTTGAAATGATTTATGAAAAAAAAAAAGATGCTCAAAAGCACACTGCCTAACATCATTCAAACTGCCTATAATTCATCCTGAACCTCATTGCCGGTTTAGGTCCCTGAATCAAGCAGCTATAAAAATATATCTGTCTGTCTACCTGTGTCATATTCCAAGATCCAACAGACGTGCAACTGAACCATTTGTTTTAACTGACACATACTTTCACCTACATTGTGTATATAATTTCACAGTTTTCCTAACTGTCAAAAACACTGGAAGGATGGTCTTAGTAATCATATTTTACCTGGTCAGATGACACGACATTACTGGTGTGGTAAGTATTAGGCATGCAATATTATAGGTATACTGATATCCATCTATTATAATTTAAAGGATAACTAATATGTATTATGTATGATACATGACCTGTACAGATAATATTGGTTATTTCCATAGTTAAGTTTGTTATCAGTCAGAAACACAGATCTCTAAGTTTGACTGGTTTTCTTAACTGACATTTTAAAATAAGCTTTATACCAAAGTGATCTATTAAATACTTATGTACGATTTTTTTTCATTTTCTTGTGCACCTTCTTTAAAATTGGTTGATGGTACTGAAAATAATATTATGATATACGATGTATCACAATACAAATATTGCCATATCACGATATATCGCAGTACAAATATCCCAGATCACGATATATTGTAGTACAAATATTGCCATATCACGATATTCGCAATACAAATATCCCAGATCGTGATATATGGCAGTACAAATATTCCCATATCACGATATATCGCAGTACAAATATCCCAGATCACAATATATCACAGTACAAATATCCCATATCACGACATATCGCAGTACAAATATCCCATATCATAATATATCGCAGCACAAATATCCCAGATTACAATATATCACAGTACAAATATCACAATATATCGCAGTACAAATATCCCATATCACAATATATCGCAGTACAAATATCCCAGATCACGATACATCACAATATAAATATTCCCAGATCACAATATATCAAATACAAATATTCCCATATCATGATATATCGTAATACAAATATCCCAGATCATGATATATTACAGTACAAATATTCCAGATCACGATATATCGCAGTACAAATATTCCAGATCATGATATATCGCAGTACAAATATTCCCAGATTACATTATATCGCAGTACAAATATCCCAGATCACAATATATCCCAGTACAAATATCCCATATCACAATATGGCAGTACAAATATTCCCAGATTACGATATATTGCAGTACAAATATCCCATATCACGATATATCGCAATACAAATATTCCCAGATTACGATATATCGCAGTACAAATATCCCAGATTGTGATATATGGCAGTATAAATATTCCAATATATCACTGTACAAATATCCCATATCATGATATATTGCAGTATAAATATCCCATATCACAATATATCGCAGTACAATTATCCCAGATTACAATATATTCCCATATCATGATATATCACAGTACAGATATCCCAAATCACGATATATCGCAGTACAAATATCCCATATCATGATATATTGCAGTACAAATATCCCATATCATGATATATCACAGTACAATTATCCCAGATTACGATATATCACAGTACAAATATTCCCAGATTACAATATATCACAGTACAAATATCCCATATCACAATACAAATATCCCAGATCACAATATATCGCAGTACAAATATTCCCAGATCACAATATATCGCAGTACAAATATCCTAGATCACAATATATCGCAGTATAAATATTCCCAGATTACAATATATCGCAGTACAAATATCCCAGATCACAATATATCGCAGTACAACTATTCCCATATCACAATATATATCACAGTATAAATATTCCCAGATTACGATATATCGCAGTACAAATATCCCAGATCACAATATATCGCAGTACAACTATTCCCATATCACAATATATTGCAGCACAACTATTCCCATATCACAATATATCGCAGTACAACTATTCCCATATCACAATATATATCACAGTATAAATATTCCCAGATTATGATATATCGCAGTACAAATATCCCAGATCACAATATATCGCAGTACAACTATTCCCATATCACAATATATATCACAGTATAAATATTCCCAGATTACAATATATCGCAGTACAAATATCCCAGATCACAATATATCGCAGTACAACTATTCCCATATCACAATATATCGCAGTACAACTATTCCCATATCACAATATATATCACAGTATAAATATTCCCAGATTACGATATATCGCAGTACAAATATCCCAGATCACAATATATCGCAGTACAACTATTCCCATATCACAATATATTGCAGTACAACTATTCCCATATCACAATATATCGCAGTACAACTATTCCCATATCACAATATATATCACAGTACAAATATTCCCAGATTACGATATATCGTAGTACAAATATCCCAGATCACAATATATCGCAGTACAACCATTCCCATATCACAATATATATCACAGTATAAATATTCCCAGATTACAATATATCGCAGTACAAATATTCCCAGATCACAATATATCGCAGTACAACTATTCCCATATCACAATATATCGCAGTACAACTATTCCCATATCACAATATATCGCAGTACAACTATTCCCATATCACAATATATCGCAGTACAACTATTCCCATATCACAATATATCGCAGTACAACTATTCCCATATCACAATATATATCACAGTATAAATATTCCCCGATTACAATATATCGCAGTACAAATATCCCAGATCACAATATATCGCAGTACAACTATTCCCATATCACAATATATCGCAGTACAACTATTCCCATATCACAATATATCGCAGTATAAATATTCCCAGATTACGATATATCACAATATAAATATTCTCAGATTATGATATATCAAAGTACAAATATTCCTATATCACGATATATCACGATATATCACAGTATATTTATTAAAAAAATTCCCCATCTCTTGTAAGGACGATCCTAAAGGTAAATATCCATGAAAGTCCTGCGACACCTACAGGAGACTTACAGACAACTGCTATGATAGATATATGTACACAGCACATACAGGAGACTTACAGACAACTGCTATGATAGATATATGTACACAGCACATACAGGAGACTTACAGACAACTGCTATGGTAGATATATATACACGGCACCTACAGGAGACTTCCACATAACTGCTATGGCAGATATATGTACATAACACCTACAGGAGACTTACACACAACTGCTATGGTAGATATATGTACACAACACCTACAGGAGACTTACACACAACTGCTATGGTAGATATATGTACACGGCACCTACAGGAGACTTACAGACAACTGCTATGGTAGATATATATACACGGCACCTACAGGAGACTTACAGACAACTGCTATGGTATATATATGTACACGGCACCTACAGGAGACTTACAGACAACTGCTATGGTAGATATATGTACACGGCACCTACAGGAGACTTACAGACAACTGCTATGGTAGATATATGTACACGACACCTACAGGAGACTTACACACAACTGCTAACATGGTAGATATATGTACACGACACCTACAGGAGACTTACACACAACTGCTAACATGGTAGATATATGTACATGGTTTCGCTGGTATCCCGAATTTCAGTGAGGCTTCAGTAGTTGGTATTTTGCTTGACATAAAATCCAGGCTTTTGACAAAACAAGGCTGAAGTTAACACCTATTACTGCCCTATACATTTTATTTTGTAATTGTAGGAGACTGCATGAAGTACCAAATACGTTTTTTAAATCTGTATTACTACATTTTGTAAAACTCCTAATGGGTATAATTTAAAAACAAAAACTAACAAATAACAAATATTAACATCTCAGTTTAAAATATAAATAAAAGTGACACCCACAAGTAGCAACAATCGGTCCAAAGACTGTTACACAATTGTAAAACATTCGGTGGGACTTGCTCTTTCATTTTCACACTGATTAGCAACTATCACTCAAATTTAAACACAAAATGTTTCCTTTTGTTTCATAAATATTTGTTTGAAGACATAATTTTTACACAAAAGATAACAAAAAGACAATTATATTCAAATAAGTATGTTTGCAATAGCAGGGCTAGATAAAGTGAATGTTTGAATATTCCATGAGAAATGAATATATTCAAATAGGACGTTAGTACTCAAATTGTCTTGGTGTACATACTTGATGCCCCATAAAACATACTTTGTGTTAAATGAGATAAACTGAAATGATAATAAACTTCACAATCAAATCATATCAGTAGACAAGATATGTATTTAAACCACAAAACAAGTTACCTGTTTCTGCACCTAACATGTAACATTTTCACACAGCAGCAATAGTATGTACCGTATTTGACCGGAAATAAGCCCATGTCTTTGAATAAGACCCCCTCCGTTTTGATAGCATTTAAGAAATTAGGCCCTCATTCGTAAATAAGCCCACCCCCAACTTCGTCACCTTATAAATAACATGAAATTGCAAGTTTGCTCAAAGTTCATTTAAAAGGTCATACCTCCTGCAGATAATTAAACACAAATGTAACACAATATTTTACCACCAGTGAGATTTAGCAGTCTAACAATAACAGTGTGTAACATTGTTTTCAATTTCATGCCTGCAGTATTTCTCTGAAGTATCCAAGCCCAAGTATGAACTAAAAACCAATGTCTATTTTTACCACCACACTGGGTCCGCAGTTAATGCTAATTAAGCAAATACCTTATTCTGATTGGCTAAGAAAAATGACCGTAGATTGATAATTCTTTGTAGTGTAAGCTGGCTGCCTGTGTCAGAAACGTGTGTATACGTTATTGAGTTTGTTGTTAATTGCTGTTGTTTTAAGTCTTCTCAGCATTAAATTTTGGATGTAAATAAACAGCACTGGTAAGTAATTGTAACATAGAAGGTGTGTTTCTGATAATTAGATACTAGTTAAAAAACAAACAATTTAATTAATAAACAATTATTATTTATTAATAACAAATGGAACACTAATTAATAGATGAGCTACAGAACGTTTTTTGTTTTCTTCCTAGTTCATTTAAGTATTGTTATTTATTTTAATTATTATTAAAAAAAATTTCAACAAAACTGGCCCCTTGTCTGGGAATAAGCCCACCCCATGCTAAGCTCACAATGAGTTGTCTTGGCCCCCTGGGCTTATTTCCGGTCAAATACGGTATATGGCTAAATTATACAGATCAAACAAAGCAGAAAGAGTTAGTTAGGGTTTGTTTTTTTATCATTAGAACACACTGATCACTAGAGCACATTGATTTATTCATCACTGGCTGTTGGATGTCAAACATTTGGTAATTCTGACATAGTCTTAGAGAGGAAACCTTTTATATGCACTATCCCACAGACAGGATAGTACATACCACGGCCTTTGATAAACCAGTCATGGTGCACTGGTTGGAACGAGCAGCCCTTACATGTCTCCAAATCAAAGCAATTAGTATGAAGAAAACCAGAAATGTTGGTTCAAGGATGCCCAACACATTTTAACAGCAGCCCTTACATGTCTCCAAATCAAAGCAATTAGTATGAAGAAAACCAGAAATGTTGGTTCAAGGATGCCCAACACATTTTAACAGCAGCCCTTACATGTCTCCAAATCAAAGCAATTAGTATGAAGAAAACCAGAAATGTTGGTTCAACGATGCCCAACACATTTTAACAGCAGCCCTTACATGTCTCCAAATCAAAGCAATTAGTATGAAGAAAACCAGAAATGTTGGTTCAAGGATGCCCAACACATTTTAACAGCAGCCCTTACATGTCTCCAAATCAAAGCAATTAGTATGAAGAAAACCAGAAATGTTGGTTCAACGATGCCCAACACATTTTAACAGCAGCCCTTACATGTCTCCAAATCAAAGCAATTAGTATGAAGAAAACCAGAAATGTTGGTTCAAGGATGCCCAACACATTTTAACAGCAGCCCTTACATGTCTCCAAATCAAAGCACATTTTAACAGCAGCCCTTACATGTCTCCAAATCAAAGCAATTAGTATGAAGAAAACCAGAAATGTTGGTTCAAGGATGCCCAACACATTTTAACAGCAGCCCTTACATGTCTCCAAATCAAAGCAATTAGTATGAAGAAAACCAGAAATGTTGGTTCAAGGATGCCCAACACATTTTAACAGCAGCCCTTACATGTCTCCAAATCAAAGCAATTAGTATGAAGAAAACCAGAAATGTTGGTTCAAGGATGCCCAACACATTTTAACAGCAGCCCTTACATGTCTCCAAATCAAAGCAATTAGTATGAAGAAAACCAGAAATGTTGGTTCAAGGATGCCCAACACATTTTAACAGCAGCCCTTACATGTCTCCAAATCAAAGCAATTAGTATGAAGAAAACCAGAAATGTTGGTTCAACGATGCCCAACACATTTTAACAGCAGCCCTTACATGTCTCCAAATCAAAGCAATTAGTATGAAGAAAACCAGAAATGTTGGTTCAAGGATGCCCAACACATTTTAACAGCAGCCCTTACATGTCTCCAAATCAAAGCAATTAGTATGAAGAAAACCAGAAATGTTGGTTCAAGGATGCCCAACACATTTTAACAGCAGCCCTTACATGTCTCCAAATCAAAGCAATTAGTATGAAGAAAACCAGAAATGTTGGTTCAAGGATGCCCAACACATTTTAACAGCAGCCCTTACATGTCTCCAAATCAAAGCAATTAGTATGAAGAAAACCAGAAATGTTGGTTCAAGGATGCCCAACACATTTTAACAGCAGCCCTTACATGTCTCCAAATCAAAGCAATTAGTATGAAGAAAACCAGAAATGTTGGTTCAAGGATGCCCAACACATTTTAACAGCAGCCCTTACATGTCTCCAAATCAAAGCAATTAGTATGAAGAAAACCAGAAATGTTGGTTCAACGATGCCCAACACATTTTAACAGCAGCCCTTACATGTCTCCAAATCAAAGCAATTAGTATGAAGAAAACCAGAAATGTTGGTTCAAGGATGCCCAACACATTTTAAACAGCAGCAGCCTTACATGTCTCCAAATCAAAGCAATTAGTATGAAGAAAACCAGAAATGTTGGTTCAACGATGCCCAACACATTTTAACAGCAGCCCTTACATGTCTCCAAATCAAAGCAATTAGTATGAAGAAAACCAGAAATGTTGGTTCAAGGATGCCCAACACATTTTAACAGCAGCCCTTACATGTCTCCAAATCAAAGCAATTAGTATGAAGAAAACCAGAAATGTTGGTTCAAGGATGCCCAACACATTTTAACAGCAGCCCTTACATGTCTCCAAATCAAAGCAATTAGTATGAAGAAAACCAGAAATGTTGGTTCAAGGATGCCCAACACATTTTAACAGCAGCCCTTACATGTCTCCAAATCAAAGCAATTAGTATGAAGAAAACCAGAAATGTTGGTTCAAGGATGCCCAACACATTTTAACAGCAGCCCTTACATGTCTCCAAATCAAAGCAATTAGTATGAAGAAAACCAGAAATGTTGGTTCAAGTCTCCAAATCAAAGCAATTAGTATGAAGAAAACCAGAAATGTTGGTTCAAGGATGCCCAACACATTTTAACAGCAGCCCTTACATGTCTCCAAATCAAAGCAATTAGTATGAAGAAAACCAGAAATGTTGGTTCAAGGATGCCCAACACATTTTAACAGCAGCCCTTACATGTCTCCAAATCAAAGCAATTAGTATGAAGAAAACCAGAAATGTTGGTTCAAGGATGCCCAACACATTTTAACAGCAGCCCTTACATGTCTCCAAATCAAAGCAATTAGTATGAAGAAAACCAGAAATGTTGGTTCAAGGATGCCCAACACATTTTAACAGCAGCCCTTACATGTCTCCAAATCAAAGCAATTAGTATGAAGAAAACCAGAAATGTTGGTTCAAGGATGCCCAACACATTTTAACAGCAGCCCTTACATGTCTCCAAATCAAAGCAATTAGTATGAAGAAAACCAGAAATGTTGGTTCAAGGATGCCCAACACATTTTAACAGCAGCCCTTACATGTCTCCAAATCAAAGCAATTAGTATGAAGAAAACCAGAAATGTTGGTTCAACGATGCCCAACACATTTTAACAGCAGCCCTTACATGTCTCCAAATCAAAGCAATTAGTATGAAGAAAACCAGAAATGTTGGTTCAAGGATGCCCAACACATTTTAACAGCAGCCCTTACATGTCTCCAAATCAAAGCAATTAGTATGAAGAAATGTTGGTTCAAGGATGCCCAACACATTTTAACAGCAGCCCTTACATGTCTCCAAATCAAAGCAATTAGTATGAAGAAAACCAGAAATGTTGGTTCAAGGATGCCCAACACATTTTAACAGCAGCCCTTACATGTCTCCAAATCAAAGCAATTAGTATGAAGAAAACCAGAAATGTTGGTTCAAGGATGCCCAACACATTTTAACAGCAGCCCTTACATGTCTCCAAATCAAAGCAATTAGTATGAAGAAAACCAGAAATGTTGGTTCAAGGATGCCCAACACATTTTAACAGCAGCCCTTACATGTCTCCAAATCAAAGCAATTAGTATGAAGAAAACCAGAAATGTTGGTTCAACGATGCCCAACACATTTTAACAGCAGCCCTTACATGTCTCCAAATCAAAGCAATTAGTATGAAGAAAACCAGAAATGTTGGTTCAACGATGCCCAACACATTTTAACAGCAGCCCTTACATGTCTCCAAATCAAAGCAATTAGTATGAAGAAAACCAGAAATGTTGGTTCAAGGATGCCCAACACATTTTAACAGCAGCCCTTACATGTCTCCAAATCAAAGCAATTAGTATGAAGAAAACCAGAAATGTTGGTTCAAGGATGCCCAACACATTTTAACAGCAGCCCTTACATGTCTCCAAATCAAAGCAATTAGTATGAAGAAAACCAGAAATGTTGGTTCAAGGATGCCCAACACATTTTAACAGCAGCCCTTACATGTCTCCAAATCAAAGCAATTAGTATGAAGAAAACCAGAAATGTTGGTTCAACGATGCCCAACACATTTTAACAGCAGCCCTTACATGTCTCCAAATCAAAGCAATTAGTATGAAGAAAACCAGAAATGTTGGTTCAACGATGCCCAACACATTTTAACAGCAGCCCTTACATGTCTCCAAATCAAAGCAATTAGTATGAAGAAAACCAGAAATGTTGGTTCAACGATGCCCAACACATTTTAACAGCAGCCCTTACATGTCTCCAAATCAAAGCAATTATGTCTTTACTTGTCAATGTCCAAAACAATGTACCAAGTTTGACAGGTAAGCAAACTGCATAAAATGTCACAAGTGTCTACATACATTTCTGATTAAAAAAAAAAATTAAATTAATATCGGTTTCAGACAATTTCGTATTACAAACATTTGAAGTTAAAAACTCGTTTATCGATGGAACTATTTTTTGTCACTGGCAAGTGGTTTCGTTCGCATCCACGTGGTACGACTCCATTAATAAATTGTTAACAATTATTGTCTGGCGTTATTTTGATTATTTGGCTCTATGGTTTAACATGTCAGCAAGATAAATTCGTTGTAGAAGCATCTCTCGGGGTATATGGCTTTTTATGTACCCTCTGTGTGCTCTTTTACCCCCGAGCCTTCGGGGTAAAAGAACACACAGAGGGTACATAAAAAGCCATATACCCCTCGTGATGCTTCTACAACTTATATTATCTAGCGTAAGTAACAATTGATTATAAATAACACTTCATTTTTTTTACTGCAAGTTAATTGATAAATCACATGTTTACAAGATAATTGATAAAAATAAATGCAATAATCATAAAAATCAAATGAAACATAATAAAAATCAAAAAAATCAAAATGCATGATTTTTTTGCAGTGATTTAAATCAAACAACTCTGTCAGGGTTTGACAAATCCACCAACCCTCAGTCCTAGCTAGTGAGTGCTGGGTCTGGGCTAGTTGAAATAATCAGCTGTATTACTGTAATACATATAGGATTTGACAATTTCTCTAGGTTGATAAGACCGTTATCAAGGTCCCAGCTAGTCAGTGTTGGGTCTGGGCTAGTGGAAATAATCAGCTGTATTACTGTAATACATATAGGGTTTGACAGTTTGTCTAGGTTGATAAGACCGTTATCAGGGTCCCAGCTTGTGAGTGTTGGGTCTGGACTAGTGGAAATAATCAGCTGTATTACTGCAATACATATATGGTTTGACAGTTTCTCTAGGTTGATAAGACCGTTATCAGGGTCCCAGCTAGTGAGTGTTGGGTCTGGGCTAGTGGAAATAATCAGCTGTATTACTGTAATACATATAGGGTTTGACAGTTTGTCTAGGTTGATATAACAGTTATCAGGGCTAGTGAGTGTTGGGTCTGGGCTAGTGGAAATAATCAGCTGTATTACTGTAATACATATAGGGTTTGACAGTTTCTCTAGGTTAATAAGACCGTTATCAGGGTCCCAGCTAGTGAGTGTTGGGTCTGGGCTAGTGGAAATAATCAGCTGTATTACTGTAATACATATAGGGTTTGACAGTTTCTCTAGGTTGATATGACCGTTATCAGGGTCCCAGCTAGTGAGTGTTGGGTCTGGGCTAG
Source organism: Gigantopelta aegis (assembly GCF_016097555.1). Classification (NCBI taxonomy): domain Eukaryota; kingdom Metazoa; phylum Mollusca; class Gastropoda; order Neomphalida; family Peltospiridae; genus Gigantopelta; species Gigantopelta aegis. The sequence continues at coordinate 81,175,161 of NC_054706.1, read as the reverse complement.
TGGAAGTCATCAACTGTATAATTACTGTAATATATATATGGTTTGACAGTTTCTCTAGGTTGATAAGACCGTTATCAGGGTCCCAGCTAGTGAGTGTTGGGTCTGGGCTAGTGGAAATAATCAGCTGTATTACTGTAATACATATAGGGTTTGACAGTTTCTCTAGGTTGATATGACCGTTATCAGGGTCCCAGCTAGTGAGTGTTAGGTCTGGGCTGGTGGAAATAATCGGCTGTATTACTGTAATACATATAGGGTTTGACAGTTTCTCTAGGTTGATAAGACCGTTATCAGGGTCCCAGCTAGTGAGTGTTAGGTCTGGACTAGTTGAAATAATCAGCTGTATTACTGTAATACATATAGGGTTTGACAGTTTCTCTAGGTTGATAAGACCGTTATCAGGGTCTCAGCTAGTGAGTGTTGGGTCTGGGCTAGTGGAAATAATCAGCTGTATTACTGTAATACATATAGGGTTTGATAGTTTCTCTAGGTTGATATGACAGTTATCAGGGTCCCAGCTAGTGAGTGTTGGGTCTGGGCTAGTGGAAATAATCAGCTGTATTACTGTAATACATATAGGGTTTGATAGTTTCTCTAGGTTGATATGACAGTTATCAGGGTCCCAGCTAGTGAGTGTTGGGTCTGGGCTAGTGGAAATAATCAGCTGTATTACTGTAATACATATAGGGTTTGACAGTTTCTCTAGGTTGATAAGACCGTTATCAGGGTCCCAGCTAGTGAGAGTTAGGTCTGGACTAGTTGAAATAATCAGCTGTATTACTGTAATACATATAGGGTTTGACAGTTTCTCTAGGTTGATAAGACCGTTATCAGGGTCCCAGCTAGTGAGTGTTGGGTCTGGGCTAGTGGAAATAATCAGCTGTATTACTGTAATACATATAGGGTTTGATAGTTTCTCTAGGTTGATATGACAGTTATCAGGGTCCCAGCTAGTGAGTGTTGGGTCTGGGCTAGTGGAAATAATCAGCTGTATTACTGTAATACATATAGGGTTTGATAGTTTCTCTAGGTTGATATGACAGTTATCAGGGTCCCAGCTAGTGAGTGTTGGGTCTGGGCTAGTGGAAATAATCAGCTGTATTACTGTAATACATATAGGGTTTGATAGTTTCTCTAGGTTGATAAGACCGTTATCAGGGTCCCAGCTAGTGAGTGTTGGGTCTGGGCTAGTGGAAATAATCAGCTGTATTACTGTAATACATATAGGGTTTGATAGTTTCTCTAGGTTGATATGACAGTTATCAGGGTCCCAGCTAGTGAGTGTTGGGTCTGGGCTGGTGGAAATAATCAGCTGTATTACTGTAATACATATAGGGTTTGACAGTTTCTCTAGGTTGATAAGACCGTTATCAGGGTCCCAGCTAGTGAGTGTTGGGTCTGGACTAGTTGAAATAATCAGCTGTATTACTGTAATACATATAGGGTTTGACAGTTTCTCTAGGTTGATAAGACCGTTATCAGGGTCTCAGCTAGTGAGTGTTGGGTCTGGGCTAGTGGAAATAATCAGCTGTATTACTGTAATACATATAGGGTTTGTCTAGGTTGATAAGACCATTATCAGGGTCCCAGCTAGTGAGTGTTGGGTCTGGGATACTTTGTTTTGTGTTTCTCATCAACACTGTCATGGCAACAATGTTTAACATACTTAGGTAGTTGTAGCTAGGAGTATACATACAATATATACAAGGAATATAAATCAAGTTGAAATGCATATTTGTGCTTTCCCAAATGACAAAACAGTATGTTAGAATTACTGTAGATCCTGAAATTAATGCAATCATAATATTAATGCGAAAAATGTGAGTTAGTGTTATTCGCAATTAATATTTCCTGGTGGTATATATATTTTAATTAACAACAAACAAGTTTGGTTTTGGGTGACAAGTATACCATAGAATTTTATTTATTAATACATGTTACTTACATGTAGAGGTGACGAGGATGCGTATTACATAATACCTCGATATACTACTATGGTACTCCATAACTAAACTAAACTATTATACTAACTACTTAAGTAAACATGGTGTGTGGTGGGTGGGTATAAAAATTTCTCAGCAGAGAGATACGTTTAACAGTGAGCTAGCCAATTCAAAAAGTGATTGGAATTGCACGCAACTAGGACGTGTGTGCACCACACTGCAACATGGTTGGTGCGTTCAAAAAACGAGTGAGGAATTAACCAATGGCGAAAGAGGGTGCCAAACTAGTACTGCACATTGTGCGATTGGTTAGTTTCGAAAGGTTCTTCGGAGACTGCCCCAATCAGCAGTGGGTATCATCCGGAAATGTTTCCCCAGATTAGAATGGTTAGCACAAACAAGACGAAAATAGGAATATATTATATGCAGTCGCGCAGGACCAACTAAGCGATAACCAATTTATATTTTTTCCCATGCGTAAGCTGCTTCACCCACCACACATTAATAAGATATTAACACATTAATAATAACTTAATAATATGACACATTTATTTTTTTATGTCTATGTGTTTGACATTATTAAAAAACAAAAACAACAAAGATTAAAATTCTAATATATTTATAAAACACAACTGGAAAACAATTCATCGTAGGTGAGAAAGACTACTTGTCCAATAGTCCAGTAAGATGCCAGCCACATGTGACGATTGCAGGTTCTTTAGTCACACTGCTGTCAAAAGCTAACACGATTCATCGCGCGTGAATGGGTTTTAGCACGAAAATTCTTTATTTTTACTGTTTAAGTTCGCTGTAACTTTGTCGGCATACCACTTAGTGAATTGTTCTTTTATTATGATTTTGAAATCACCATTCACAGATAAGGAAGATACAGTTGTAATGGTACATGTATGCTAATGTTTAGCCAGATTTAGGTAGCTATACAGGTTACGTAAATTATTGTAAAAATATGCTTTAAGTTGATCTCACCAAAAACATTATGGACTAAACAGGTTAATTCAATATTTTTTTAGGGGGTATGGTCTAGCATTATGTAATATCTGAACAGCCCCTAGAGTATGACAAAAAAAGTTTTTGTCCTCAAGGGCAGGCATACAATTACCAAAAGGCTAACTGGGATAGAGATTTTCAAACACAATTCACTAACCAGCTAACACTATTTGTATCTTGTTTACACCGTAATTAGATACAAGCATGAAAGTTGAAATGAATGAACTGCTCAGACTGTGTGACCACAAACAGCAGCCAACAATCTTGTAACTCCTTCAAATGAAACAAGAGTACCGGTGAGGTATATATAATATGCCCATCAGGAGTTTGATGAAAAACAATATCTATATTAATGAATATGTTACGGGTATGATTCTAGTCTAATTATGTGAAATGTTTGCAATGGGATGGATGAACAGTTTGTTTTGGACCATCCCAAGTTGTTCCTACATGTGGTTTAATGGTCCTGTATGCATCTAATATGATCTGGAAAAGGATTTACTGTTACATGCAGTAGACCATGAAAAGTAGGTCACAGTGACCTAGTAATAGTACGTGACACACCACCATCCCAAGTTGTTCCTACATGTGAGGTTTGATGGTTCTGTATGCATCTGTATGCAAGATATGGTCTAGACAAAGATTTACTGTTATGTGCAGTAGACCGTGAAAAGTAGGTCACAGTGACCTAGTAATAGTACGCGACAAACTGCCATCCTAATTTGTTCCTACAAGTGAGGTTTGAGGATTCTGTATGCATCTGTATGCCAGATGTGGTTCGGAGAAGAATTTACTGTCATGTGCAGTAGACCATGAAAAGTAGGTCACAGTGACCTAGTAATAGGACGCGACAAACCACCATCCCAAGTTGTTCCTACATGTGAGGTTTGATGGTCCTGTATGCATCATTTGTATGCCAGATGTGGTTCGGAGAAGGATTTACTGTCATGTGCAGTAGACCGTGAAAAGTAGGTCACAGTGACCTAGTAATAGGACGCGACAAACTGCCATCCCAAGTTGTTTTTACATGTGAGGTTTGATTGTCCTGTATGCATGTGTATGCAAAATATGGTCCGGACAAGAAAAAGTTAACAGACGGACATACAACGCCATACCATAATACAACCCATAGATGGGTGTATAAAAATGTGTCATTAATTACTAAATGTTTTAGATTCACATGCCAGTTATTTAATTAATCAACAAGCTCTAGATCAGCAGCGTCAGTCGTTGATAATCAGCTGCTTACCCAGTACCTACCAGCCTTCGACCTGAACTCATGGCCAGTACCTACCAGCCTTCGACCTGAACACATGGCCAGTACCTACCAGCCTTCGACCTGAACTCATGGCCAGTACCTACCAGCCTTCGACCTGAACTCATGGCCAGTACCTACCAGCCTTCGACCTGAACTCATGGCCAGTACCTACCAGCCTTCGACCTGAACACATGGCCAGTACCTACCAGCCTTCGACCTGAACTCATGGCCAGTACCTACAAGCCTTCGACCTGAACACATGGCCAGTACCTACCAGCCTTCGACCTGAACACATGACCAGTACCTACCAGCCTTCGACCTGAACTCATGGCCAGTACCTACCAGCCTTCGACCTGAACACATGGCCAGTACCTACCAGCCTTCGACCTGAACACATGGCCAGTACCTACCAGCCTTCGACCTGAACTCATGGCCAGTACCTACCAGCCTTCGACCTGAACTCATGGCCAGTACCTACCAGCCTTCGACCTGAACTCATGGCCAGTACCTACCAGCCTTCGACCTGAACTCATGGCCAGTACCTACCAGCCTTCGACCTGAACACATGGCCAGTACCTACCAGCCTTCGACCTGAACTCATGGCCAGTACCTACAAGCCTTCGACCTGAACACATGGCCAGTACCTACCAGCCTTCGACCTGAACACACATGACTAGTACCTACCAGCCTTCCACCTGAACTCATGACCAGTACCTACCGATATATTAGTTATAGGGTGAAACACTGCCAATATACATGTATTCATATAATACTGGTTTGTCAAACAAATGCCTAGACCCCACAGAACTATTTACGCTGAGATGGATGAAGTAAACATCACACGTAGTGATCAGCCACCACTTAACAACCAGCATGCAATATGTGAGATAAGCGTAAAAATGCAATGCTTACTAAAACCCATTTACATTCTTAAGTGTTTTTCTAAATTGTTTCCACTGCCTGGTATTTGCAAGCAATTAACTGGCTACTTAGGGATATGCAATTAGAGCTGAAATATACTGTTTCTCACCAGTGTGACACCTCGTCAGAGAAATAAAATTTTCATGTGGTGTTAAATAATCATTATGGTGGATCAATGACTTTATATGAAGGATACAACAGTGGGTATACACTAGTGAAATACTGGTGGATTATGATGGTGGATCAATTGTTTTGTTTGATGTAGGCCATAGGATTTCAAATTTCATGGGAAACTCTATTTTGGTTCTGTGCCTTGTGATCATGGGAACCCATCGGAAACTGTTTTTAGGTTCTGCTGAAAAGTCAAACTCGATATAATAATCAGAGGGCCTGTTGATGGAACTGACATTTATTTGGTATACACTAACAAAATATTACTGAATTATGATGGTGGTTCAGTTGTTTTGTTTGATGGAACGGACTTGAGTTGGATATATACTGGTAAAACACTGGATTATGAAGGCAGGTCAATGATTTTGTTTGATGATATAGTGGTGAAGATGATCAAGATTATAATGGGCAATTTGTTACGTTCCTGTCTTCCATTATACATCCAGCTGTCTGATTTTGTTTTGTTAACATACTTGAATATTTGAAAATGCCACCATTACAAACAGAAAGGAGGTCACATGGTAATGTCATCAGGGCATCACACCAAACTGTCTCACAATGCCACCATTACAAACAGAAAGGAAGTCCCAAGGTAATGTCATCAGGGCATCACACCAAACTGTCTCACAATCCCATCATTACAAACAGAAAGGAGGTCACATGGTAATGTCATCAGGGCCATTACAAACAGAAAGGAGGTCACAAGGTAATGTCATCAGGGCATCACACCAAACTGTCTCACAATGCCACCATTACAAACAGAAAGGAGGTCACAAGGTAATGTCATCAGGACATCACACCAAACTGTCTCACAATGCCACCATTACAAACAGAAAGGAGGTCACAAGGTAATGTCATCAGGGCATCACACCAAACTGTCTCACAATCCCACCATTACAAACAGAAAGGAAGGCCCAAGGTAATGTCATCAGGGCATCACACCAAACTGTCTCACAATGCCACCATTACAAACAGAAAGGAAGTCACAAGGTAATGTCATCAGGACATCACACCAAACTGTCTCACAATGCCACCATTACAAACAGAAAGGAGGTCACAAGGTAATGTCATCAGGGCATCACACCAAACTGTCTCACAATGCCACCATTACAAACAGAAAGGAGGTCACAAGGTAATGTCATCAGGGCATCACACCAAACTGTCTCACAATGCCACCATTACAAACAGAAAGGAGGTCACAAGGTAATGTCATCAGGGCATCACACCAAACTGTCTCACAATGCCACCATTACAAACAGAAAGGAGGTCACAAGGTAATGTCATCAGGGCATCACACCAAACTGTCTCACAATCCCACCATTACAAACAGAAAGGAAGGCCCAAGGTAATGTCATCAGGACATCACACCAAACTGTCTCACAATGCCACCATTACAAACAGAAAGGAAGTCACAAGGTAATGTCATCAGGACATCACACCAAACTGTCTCACAATGCCACCATTACAAACAGAAAGGAAGTCACAAGGTAATGTCATCAGGACATCACACCAAACTGTCTCACAATGCCACCATTACAAACAGAAAGGAAGTCACAAGGTAATGTCATCAGGACATCACACCTAACTGTCTCACAATGCCACCATTACAAACAGAAAGGAAGTCACAAGGTAATGTCATCAGGGCCATTACAACAGAAAGAAAGTCACAAGGTAATGCCATCAGGACATCACACCAAACTGTCTCACAATGCCACCATTACAAACAGAAAGGAGGTCACAAGGTAATGTCATCAGGGCATCACACCAAACTGTCTCACAATCCCACCATTACAAACAGAAAGGAGGTCACAAGGTAATGTCATCAGGGCATCACATCAAACTGTCTCACAATGCCACCATTACAAACAGAAAGAAAGTCACACGGTAATGTCATCAGCGCATCACACCAAACTGTCTCACAATGCCACCATTACAAACAGAAAGGAGGTCACAAGGTAATGTCATCAGGGCCATTACAAACAGAAAGGAAGTCACAAGGTAATGTCATCAGGACATCACACCAAACTGTCTCACAATCCCACCATTACAAACAGAAAGGAAGTCACAAGGTAATGTCATCAAGGCATCACACCAAACTGTCTCACAATGCTACCATTACAAACAGAAAGGAAGTCACAAGGTAATGTCATCAGGGCATCACATCAAACTGTCTCACAATGCCACCATTACAAACAGAAAGGAGGTCACAAGGTAATGTCATCAGCGCATCACACCAAACTGTCTCACAATGCCACCATTACAAACAGAAAGGAAGTCACAAGGTAATGTCATCAGGGCATCACACCAAACTGTCTCACAATCCCACCATTACAAACAGAAAGGAGGTCACATGGTAATGTCATCAGGGCCATTACAAACAGAAAGGAGGTCACAAGGTAATGTCATCAGGGCATCACACCAAACTGTCTCACAATCCCACCATTACAAACAGAAAGGAGGTCACATGGTAATGTCATCAGGGCCATTACAAACAGAAAGGAGGTCACAAGGTAATGTCATCAGGGCATCACACCAAACTGTCTCACAATGCCACCATTACAAACAGAAAGGAGGTCACAAGGTAATGTCATCAGGACATCATACCAAACTGTCTCACAATGCCACCATTACAAACAGAAAGGAGGTCACAAGGTAATGTCATCAGGGCATCACACCAAACTGTCTCACAATCCCACCATTACAAACAGAAAGGAAGTCCCAAGGTAATGTCATCAGGGCATCACACCAAACTGTCTCACAATGCCACCATTACAAACAGAAAGGAAGTCACAAGGTAATGTCATCAGGACATCACACCAAACTGTCTCACAATCCCACCATTACAAACAGAAAGGAAGTCACACGGTAATGTCATCAGGACATCACACCAAACTGTCTCACAATGCCACCATTACAAACAGAAAGGAAGTCACAAGGTAATGTCATCAGGACATCACACCTGTCTCACAATGCCACCATTACAAACAGAAAGGAAGTCACAAGGTAATGTCATCAGGGCCATTACAACAGAAAGAAAGTCACAAGGTAATGTCATCAGGGCATCACACCAAACTGTCTCACAATCCCACCATTACAAACAGAAAGGAGGTCACAAGGTAATGTCATCAGGGCATCACATCAAACTGTCTCACAATGCCACCATTACAAACAGAAAGAAAGTCACACGGTAATGTCATCAGGGCATCACACCAAACTGTCTCACAATGCCACCATTACAAACAGAAAGGAGGTCACAAGGTAATGTCATCAGGGCCATTACAAACAGAAAGGAAGTCACAAGGTAATGTCATCAGGACATCACACCAAACTGTCTCACAATCCCACCATTACAAACAGAAAGGAAGTCACAAGGTAATGTCATCAGGGCATCACACCAAACTGTCTCACAATGCCACCATTACAAACAGAAAGAAGTCACAAAGTAATGTCATCAGGGCATCACATCAAACTGTCTCACAATGCCACCATTACAAACAGAAAGGAGGTCACAAGGTAATGTCATCAGGGCATCACACCAAACTGTCTCACAATCCCACCATTACAAACAGAAAGGAGGTCACAAGGTAATATCATCAGGGCCATTACAAACAGAAAGTAAGTCACAAGGTAATGTCATCAGGGCCATTACAAACAGAAAGGAAGTCACAAGGTAATGTCATCAGGGCATCACATCAAACTGTCTCACAATGCCACCATTACAAACAGAAAGGAGGTCACAAGGTAATGTCATCAGGGCATCACACCAAACTGTCTCACAATGCCACCATTACAAACAGAAAGGAGGTCACAAGGTAATGTCATCAGGGCCATTACAAACAGAAAGGAAGTCACAAGGTAATGTCATCAGGGCCATTACAAACAGAAAGGAAGTCACAAGGTAATGTCATCAGAGCATCACATCAAACTGTCTCACAATGCCACCATTACAAACAGAAAGGAGGTCACAAGGTAATGTCATCAGGGCCATTACAAACAGAAAGGAAGTCACAAGGTAATGTCATCAGGGCATCACATCAAACTGTCTCACAATGCCACCATTACAAACAGAAAGGAGGTCACAAGGTAATGTCATCAGGGCCATTACAAACAGAAAGGAAGTCACAAGGTAATGTCATCAGGGCATCACATCAAACTGTCTCACAATGCCACCATTACAAACAGAAAGGAGGTCACAAGGTAATGTCATCAGGGCATCACACCAAACTGTCTCACAATCCCACCATTACAAACAGAAAGGAGGTCACAAGGTAATGTCATCAGGGCCTTTACAAACAGAAAGGAAGTCACAAGGTAATGTCATCAGGGCCATTACAAACAGAAAGGAAGTCACAAGGTAATGTCATCAGGGCATCACATCAAACTGTCTCACAATGCCACCATTACAAACAGAAAGGAGGTCACAAGGTAATGTTATCAGGGCATCACACCAAACTGTCTCACAATGCCACCATTACAAACAGAAAGGAGGTCACAAGGTAATGTCATAAGGGCATCAAACCAAACTGTCTCACAATCCCACCATTACAAACAGAAAGGAGGTCACAAGGTAATGTCATCAGGGCATCACACCAAACTGTCTCACAATCCCACCATTACAAACGGAAAGGAGGTCACAAGGTAATGTCATCAGGGCATCACATCAAACTGTCTCACAATGCCACCATTACAAACAGAAAGGAGGTCACAAGGTAATGTCATCAGGGCATCACACCAAACTGTCTCACAATGCCACCATTACAAACAGAAAGGAGGTCACAAGGTAATGTCATCAGGGCCATTACAAACAGAAAGGAAGTCACACGGTAATGTCATCAGGGCATCACACCAAACTGTCTCACATTTAGCAGGGCTAGCTCTGGGTGTGCAAAACATTTTAACAAATTATCTTTAACATAAAATGTTTAACCCAATTAAAATAAAATATGCCAAGAGCTAGCTCTGTTTAGACATTTGCTACTTTTTTGGCATTTTTAAACTTCATTTCAAGTGATATTTGTGGCCCAGACCTCTGTGAGATCCTCTGACATGTCACTGTGTCAAGAAAAAACACTGAACACAATAGACTTTACGTGGAGAATGCAGCCAGAACAGAAACCTGGAATAGTGCTCTCTACTCGAGCACAGTGGTGCAGCTTCCACAAATTGATTTTTCAATATCTTGAGGGATCCTAACCAAGTGCAGACTTCTGTCTTTGCTTGTCAGACTGCTTGCAGGAAAAATAGAAACACTGAGTTTTTTTATTAGCATGTATGTGCTGTTTTGTACATGCAATTGGAGAAAACACAGGAGCTGTTCATAACAAACGATTAGATTCCAGCTGTAGAGCTGCATGTCGACAGGTGGAGGAAGAGAAGTCCACATGGATGCAATACTGTAACATGTTTGGTTAACTTCATGCAGTCATTTCTCGTTTCAGCCAGTGCACCACGACTGGTATATCAAAGGCCGTGGTATGTGCTATCCTGTCTGTGGGATGGTCCCTTGCTGCTAATTGAAAAGAGTAGCCCATGAAGTGGCGACAGCGGGTTTCCTCTCTCGATATCTGTGTGGTCCGTAACCATATGTCTGACACCATATAACTGTAAATAAAATGTGTCGAGTGCATCGTTACATAAAGCATTTCTTTCTTTTCTTTTATACATTTAATAAGTGCACTCTGGTGCATTGTCTTCTGCCTGTCATACACTTGTCAACCCTGACTTTTATTCATAAAAGAGACTAGTGTGGGTGTGGGGTTCTTTTTTGGAGGGGGCTTCAGGGGAGGGGGGGGGTTTGTTGTTGTTTTTGGCCGGGGTGTGTCATTTTCTGGACAAGTGTACAAACAGCAACTGGTATTCATTTAAAACAAGGAGAATGGGGTTTTAGTTTTAGTTTAAGAGGATTAAAAGAAAGAAAACAAAAAGCTGAAAATCCCAAATATAACTATTTACATGAAATTGTTTTAGTTTCACTTTCACTTTCACAATCATGTTTGTTGCTTTATTACCTCTAGCAAAACTTACTGGACTTCTCTATAGGTTTCTAGATAAATACCCAAACAATGACTTTTTCTCAACTATATCTTGCAATCTTATAAACATGAATTTTTTTAATTTACTAGTCTATCTTCAGCTCAATAGCAGTAACATGATAATGGGCAAGGGATTTTTATTCCATTGTCTTCAACCTAGGTTCATGAGATTTAACCCTTGTCTTCAACCTAGCTTCATGAGATTTAACCCTTGTCTTCAACCTAGCTTCATGGGATTTAACCCATGTCTTCAACCTAGCTTCATGAGATTTAACTCTTATCTTCAACCTAGCTTCATGGGTTTTAACCCTTGTCTTTAACCTAGGTTCATGAGATTTAACCCTGGTCTTCAACCTAGCTTCATGGGTTTTAACCCTTGTCTTCAACCTAGCTTCATGGGTTTTAACCCTTGTCTTTCATGTAGCTTCATGAGATTTAACTCTTGTCTTCAACCTAGGTTCATGGGTTTTAACCCTTGTCTTCAACCTAGCTTCATGAGATTTAACTCTTGTCTTCAACCTAGGTTCATGGGTTTTAACCCTTGTCTTCAACCTAGCTGCATGGATTTTAACTCGTCTTCAACCTAGGTTCATGAGATTTAACCCTTGTCTTCAACCTAGCTTTATGAGATTTAACTCTTGTCTTCAACCTAGGTTAACGAGTTTTAACCCTTGTCTTCAACCTAGCTTCATGAGATTTAACCCTTGTCTTCAACCTAGCTTCATGAGATATAACCCATGTCTTCAAACCTAGCTTCATGGGTTTTAACCCTTGTCTTCAACCTAGGTTCATGAGATTTAACCCTGGTCTTCAACCTAGCTTCATGGGTTTTAACCCTTGTCTTCAACCTAGCTTCATGGGTTTTAACCCTCGTCTTTCATGTAGCTTCATGAGATTTAACTCTTGTCTTCAACCTAGGTTCTTGAGTTTTAACTCTTGTCTTCAACCTAGGTTCATGGGTTTTAACCCTTGTCTTCAACCTAGGTTCATGAGATTTAACTTGTCTTCAACCTAGGTTCATGAGTTTTAACCATTGTCTTCAACCTAGCTGCATGGATTTTAACTCGTCTTCAACCTAGGTTCATGAGATTTAACCCTTGTCTTCAACCTAGGTTAATGAGTTTTAACCCTTGTCTTCAACCTAGCTTCATGAGATTTAACCCTTGTCTTCAACCTAGCTTCATGAGATTTAACCCATGTCTTCAACCTAGCTTCATGGGTTTTAACCCTTGTCTTCAACCTAGGTTCATGAGATTTAACCCTGGACTTCAACCTAGCTTCATGGGTTTTAACCATTGTCTTCAACCTAGCTTCATGGGTTTTAACCCTTGTCTTTCGTGTAGCTTCATGAGATTTAACTCTTGTCTTCAACCTAGGTTCATGGGTTTTAACCCTTGTCTTCAACCTAGGTTCATGAGATTTAACTTGTCTTCAACCTAGGTTCATGAGTTTTAACCATTGTCTTCAACCTAGCTGCATGGATTTTAACTCGTCTTCAACCTAGGTTCATGAGATTTAACCCTTGTCTTCAACCTAGGTTAATGAGTTTTAACCCTTGTCTTCAACCTAGCTTCTAGTCTTCAACCTAGCTTCATGAGATTTAACCCATGTCTTCAACCTAGCTTCATGGGTTTTAACCCTTGTCTTCAACCTAGGTTCATGAGATTTAACCCTGGACTTCAACCTAGCTTCATGGGTTTTAACCATTGTCTTCAACCTAGCTTCATGGGTTTTAACCCTTGTCTTTCGTGTAGCTTCATGAGATTTAACTCTTGTCTTCAACCTAGGTTCATGGGTTTTAACCCTTGTCTTCAACCTAGCTTCATGAGATTTAACTCTTGTCTTCAACCTAGGTTCATGGGTTTTAACCCTTGTCTTCAACCTAGCTGCATGGATTTTAACTCGTCTTCAACCTAGGTTCATGAGATTTAACCCTTGTCTTCAACCTAGCTTCATCAGATTTAACCCTTGTCTTCATCCTAGCTTCATGAGATTTAACCCATGTCTTCAACCTAGCTTCATGGGTTTTAACCCTTATCTTCAACCTAGGTTCATGAGATTTAACTCTTGTCTTCAACCTAGCTTCATGGATTTTAACCCTTGTCTTCAACCTAGGTTCATGAGATTTAACCCTGGTCTTCAACCTAGCTTCATGGGTTTTAACCCTTGTCTTCAACCTAGCTTCGTGGGTTTTAACCCTTGTCTTTCATGTAGCTTCATGAGATTTAACTCGTCTTCAACCTAGGTTCTTGAGTTTTAACTCTTGTCTTCAACCTAGGTTCATGGGTTTTAACCCTTGTCTTCAACCTAGCTTCATGAGATTTAACCCTTGTCTTCAACAGTTTTGTGAAACTAGCCGGATTACTCATGTAATTATGATAAAAGTTTTGAAGAAAATATGTGGAAAATACACACACAAAATTATAAAAATTCAACTTAATAGTACACTTTGTTGTAGGGTAAATTATTTTAAAATTCAGCTGCCCAAGGGAAAATGTGATTTGCATTCTTACTTGCCCATAATATTTTCCCACTTGCCCATCCAAAAGATTTGCTTAAGTGAATAAATACTGGTATAATATGCTATATATAATTATTACAATAATACGTCCAGTTATTGTATATTATTCTAAGTGTACATGTATATTGCCAAAATCCTACCAAACAATCTGAAAGTGCTGTGGAATATATATATATATATATATATATATATATATATATATATATATATATATCATCCATTAAAGGCTTTTGTAGGAGATATTGCTGGCACCATAATTTGCGATATCTCCTGCGACATCTCCGTCAAATTTTAATTACAAGACAATGTTTTGTTACGTCACGGTGTTTGTTTAAGCGCTAAACCTACCATTAGTGACGTCATGCCACTGCCGGTCTGCTAGTTAACGAGTCTACCGCTGACATTCAACCCACTTTACTGACATTGTTTACAACTGTCGCAAATGAAAAGAATGATAATGGATGATAAAAAGAATGTTCCCCTCGTGTCTTGTAATATCATAATTTATCAGCACTCGTTGATCAACTCGTTTTATCAACTCGTGCTGATAAATTATGATATCATAAGACACTCGGGGAGTATCCTATATATATATATATATATATATATCATATAATATCTTACATTTTCAGTGCAATCAAAGTATGTGATATTTTTCAGATCACATACTTTAAGAATTTGATAACTTTGCAAATTAGATGTAAATTAGTTGAGGTTTATTGACATTTATGCAAACGTACTTGGGTGATACTCCATGATTGACGTATGCATTCAGTCATAAAATAAAAGCATTTCAATGACAATTTGACACTGAAAGCTGTCCAGCATTCAGAAAACAAAAAACGTTAGGCATAACTTTATTTTGATATAAGGACATCCAAAATGACGTCATTCGAGTTTGACATCATTTCCATTCAAAAATATACCGTGCCACATATTCTTACATCATTTGAATATCTAGTAATGGCGGACTGGAATTAAAGTTGCGTGTACAGTTTACAAAAACATGTTGTATTAAGCTTGAGCTTATATGATAAAGAGATTATTACCCTCGTGTATTTCGGTATTATCAATATCATATATTTTTATTCCTAATATATGACATTGACGATACCGAAAAACACTCTGGTAATAACCTCTATATATATATATATATACACACACACACACACACACACACAAGTATGCAGGGATCAAAAGAATAGTATTTATTAGCAAATGAACAGTCCCGAGTCAACTTAATATTTAATATTCAAACATACCATTTGTCTCTTCATCATACTGAATTTCGAAAAAGTGTCTTTCGATATTGGCTAAAATTAATGTCCACATCTCTTTGTCATATTTTCCACACAAAAAATGTAGTTCATACATTACCCCGTCCAACTATTTTCCCACCCAAATAACTTGTGATTGGATTCTGTGACATAGACGTATTTATTTTATAGACCACTGATCAAAGCACACTAACTCTCTGTGGGCATGTTGCTTGAGAGCTTGATCTATATATGGAATAAAGGTAAGTATAACTACAGTTTTAACTTATTCAGACTACACAATTGCAACTTGTCAGCTATTCCTGTATTCAGTAAGCAGACAAGTGATCGACAACGGAAACAAGATGGTCAAGTGCATTGATAGAAACATATTTATTGTTTGACTGCGTGCACAATTAATATTTTACAGATAATTAATTATTTGATAGTTTGCTTGCACAAGGGCAATTTCTTCCAACATAACCAAGCCAGTCCTGAAAAAGCACAGAACTGAAATTATAAAAAATGATGTCACATATCCAAATAATTTCATTTACCAAATGTCATTTGGCAATAACTTGACTCTTCTAAAACTGAACATTTGCATTCCTATACCACATAAGTCAATGAAATTTATACAAACTATACTACAAATATATTTAACGCTGATCAAAATACATGTACAATCAAACAGATTGTTAAATTATGCAAAGAATTCATTAAAAAATTTGACATCAATTATGTTTGGTTCATGCAAGTATCAACGGAAAACAAAAAACGATTTGCATACTTTTGTATCACCCACTACCTTTGCATGAACCAAAAATTAATAACTGTTCAATTGCTAAATGTTGGAAACAGCCATGAAAATGTGCGACGTAAAAGTCCACTGTAAAGGTTCCAATAGACCAAATTAATTGCTATTGTCGATAATGTTAAAGTGCCTCAGTAAAGACACATTTTTATTAGATGTATGGAAGGAAATAGTGTTTACATTAATATATCCGATAGTTGATTTGAAAAAATGCAACCCGTTTTTAATAGTAAAAAAATTTTCTGTAACACCTCGATGAAAAACATTTGTAAGTTTAGCCAACTCATTGTCACGGACTATATACGTCAAGACTTTGGCCGTCATAAGTTTTCTATGCATGGACCCGACGTGCGACAACGAAGTTTGAGACTTTAGCACGATTGTCACAGCGTTCGCTGTATTGCTATTTATAAAGTAGGAAATCCCAAGAATTTTCTTGCACTGAAACACTCCAATATATAAACTATAACATTGCAAAAAAACTTTTTTGACATCACACTGATTTTTTATTTATACTGGAACTATACTCTACAATATTTATTGTGGTAATGTCATGGGTAACCATGGTGGCACTATAGCACACATTATTAATAAGGTGAGAAAATATGAAGAAAGCTGGGGGGTTTAAATCAGAGAAACTAGTGTGTCTGTTACTTTATAATTGTGATTAACTTTTTTAATCCATCACAAGATTATGGGTCACACTATTTAAAAATCTCAAGAGTTGCGCCTGCCAATTAAACCATACCTGTAAATCGCCAATTTTGTTTTTAATAAGGTATTGAAAATTAAAATGAGTCTACATAAAGATAATTATATAAAATGTGATTATTTTTGCACTGTTAATCGTCGACAACGTGAAATTCAATTTGCATGTGCATGCATGGTTCGACATGTCCCGTGTAGTATTCGGTCAATTTGTTTTACTTGTCAAGTTAACGAAAACGCTTAAAAATTTGTAAAAAAATTAAAGTTTTTTACATTGTAGCCTTTTTAGTATGCCAAGAATACCCAATAATTTACATGAACGGGCGATTGGCATACTTGTTGCTGGTATGTCGACAGAAGACGTTGCAAGGCATGTTGGGAGTTCTAGTCGAGTGATACGAAATCTTCACTTAAGATTTCGAACAACAGGAAGCACCAACGACTTGCCAAATCGTGAACGTCCGCATGTTACAACGCGTGGTCAAGACCGCTATATCATGAACACGCATTTGAGCAATCGATTCCAAACTGCCACTGCTACTGCTGCTAACACACCTGGGCTTTATAATAACCGAATCAGTGGGCAAACTGTTCGTAATCGTCTGCGGGAGAATGGTTTACATGCACGATGTCCTTACGTCGGATGCGTTTTAACGCAACGTCATCGTCTAAATCGGGCACGTGTACACACTCGTTGGATACGGCGACGCTGGAATACCGTTCTGTTTTTCAGATGAATCCAGATTTTTCTTTACAACGTGGTGATGGCAGGGTGCGCGTCTACCGTTGGAGAAATGAACGCTATGCTGACTGTTGTGTTCTTGAACGAGATCGTTTCGGGGTTGGGGGTTGTGTCATGGTCTGGGCAGCCATTGCCCATGGTTATCGTTCACCACTAGTCGTCATTGATGGCAATTTAAATGCTCAACGTTACCGCGATGACATTCTCGCTCATCACGTCATTCCTCTGTTCCATAACAACGCCAACATCTCGATTTTTCAGCATGATAATGCCACCTCTCATACAGCTAGAGACACTGTAAATTTTCTTAGGACAAATAACATTAATTTCATTGATGACTGGCCCGCTAAAAGTCCTGATCTCAACCCCATTGAGCATGTCTGGGATAGTCTGGACAGACAATTGAGGCGTCGTCCCAACCCACCTGCTAACGTCAACAAACTTCGTCAAGCGCTCATTCCGGAATGGAGCAATATTCCACAGGCAGAAATCAACACTTTAGTCAATTCTATGCACCTGCGATGCACTGCAGTGGTCAATTCAAGAGGTGGTCATACCAGTTATTAAGTGGGTGTTTTTATTTTTAACCCCTACCACACTTGGTCAAAATTTCTCCCAGTTTCTGTTAACCTATGGCCATGATTTTTGCACCAAACGATGCATCATGGAACACTCTTTAAACGCATATATAACAATTATTCCCCCGGTTTGTTTTCATCAAGTTATGTTCAAGCAAAGTTAGCGGAAGTTTCTTATTTTGTTCAGTATATATATCTTTCATATATGATTCACTTGAAAAGGCAATGGATTAAATGTTATTCAGGTAAAAGTTTCATGGTTTTGTACCTACAATTACCCCTAAATGTAACAAGGGCCACCAAATATCAGTCTTAATATCCGTAATGTATTTTAATGTATACAGTGAGTGCTGTCCGGTGTATCAGCGCACCTAAGCATTCAAAGAAATGTGTCTCTCACTAATGAAGCAGTGCATAATCTGAAATACACTACAAATTGTTTTATGTCTGTAGTAAATAAACATTTTAAAATGGTGGATAAATATAGGCACCCCTTTGTATCCAAAACGATTTGCATGTCCAGTGATTTGGCGCAGTAGATGTGGATCATTGACCCCACTATTTATAGATCGCCCATGACCTCACTTTGTAGCTCATAAACGCTACACTATTGTCCCAGGATTATTTTAGTACTTTTTTGTTTTGTCCTGTTAAAAATTTTATTATAAAAATGAATGATCACACATGACCCATCAGTTTCGGAATCTTGAGTGACACAGTACTGCAGATGCATACATGTTCATTGTCATGCATGGCTAAGATGCCTACATGAATTAATTTTTTTCTCGAGTAGATTGTGCACACACGTGGATCTTATTTCGCTTTTATTTTTTGTAACAATGTGACAATTGTGAACTAGAATGACTGTCAATTAACGTGTAAAACTTTTGTGTAAAACTTTTGTGTAAAACTACCCCATACAACCGTAAATAAAATGTGTTGAGAGCGTCGTTAAATGAAACATATCCTATCCTTCCTTCCATCTGCTGTTGGATGTCGAACATTTGGTAAATATTTTCAAAAATTGCGAAATCTCACGTGATCTCTTGTTGGGGAATTCTATACTTGTGATAAGCCAATGAAAACCGAGATCGGTACGACCCGTCAAAAGTGTTCCACTTTCAAAATCATGGCTTTGTTTTTGACCTGGATAAGCCAGCGTAGTGAAACCAATGCGGAGTGTGGCATCATATATGCACCAAACGTAATTGGATTTTCTGTTCTATATGCTTAAATAATAAAAATATTCCAGGGAATGTAGTTTTAAAATGGCTCAAAATACTATTTTGGCGTAATTTGTACATGTCATAATATTAAGAAATATCTACAGCAGTCCTCTTGAAAGATGGACGCCATGGCTACCACAGGTCATATTGAGAATGCCTCCAATCTTTAAAATATTCTCTATGATGTCTAGTAAATGTGTGCAAAGTCTCTTGCTTAAAAATTATCAAAAAGTGCACAATTTGGTAATTTTTGTGCACATATCTGCTGGATTATTTTATGTGTTTCAGGACTTAGTCCAGAACTGGCTATATGCTAATACACTGATTTATTACTGCTAGTTCTGGACTAATGCCAATTAAAAAGTTCTGCTTTAATGATTAAAATAAATAAATAAATATCTAGGCCTGTTTCAGTCAGTTTCATTTATAAATTTTATTCCACTTAGTACTTACTCCTTTCACTGGTGGTCATTAAAAATGTTTTGGTGGAAGAGGGTGAAATGCGGTAATAAAATGCCATAGCGATCACACTGACACGACTTTTGATACAGCCACTAATTTCAATTGCTTACAAATAGAATAATTCATGTAAACAATAAACAAAACAGCAGGTCGAAGTCACGTGTGCATCATCACATCAGATCCAGTTTGTAGATGACAAAAAAGACAACATTGGAAAAAAAGATACCTGCAATTTTTCAATCCAGTGCACATGTGCAGCAAGTGAATATACAGCGACACGCTTTACTACCTTCGAAATAAATGTCATGTTTTGCAATGCGGTCTTGTGGTTTACGTCGAATACGCCAGCAGACGCTTTTCGAGCGCCTTGCGTCTTTACGTCATATCACGTGACAAATTAAACTACTTTCCAAACACACCATTGTAACAACACTGCTGATTTGTTTTGGGAGCATTTTCCCTCCCCGAACCCCCTAAAAGATCGGGCGCTTCTTATTTTATGTATGTATGTATGTATGTATACATGTATGTATGTATGTATACAGTGTATGTATGTATGTTTGTAGGTATATATATATATGTATCTATGTATGTATATATATATATATATGTATGTATGTATGTATGTATGTATGTATGTATGTATGTATGTATGTATGTATGTATGTATGTATGTATGTAAGCCTACATAAGACTGTCAGATCAAATGTTGGACTTTAACATGCTTATATCAGATTAATGTTGAAACACGCTCACTGGGGCAGACTGATTGGCGCCAGAAAATGCGCCCCAAATGAGAAAAGGTGGTAGAAATGGGATGCAGACGATCCGTCCTCTGGACATTTCGTCCACAGACGATTCGTCCACCGTACATTTCGTCCACGTACATTTCGTCCACAGGCAAAAATTACCTTTGGACAATTCGTCCACTAGGTTTATTTTAATATATATTCCTTGCACGGCACCAATACAACAACAACAAAAAATTATATATATATATATAACTTATTTGATATGGTAGATATTTTTTATTTTTTTTTAAATCGTTGTGTTTGATATCCCGAGGGTGGTATGTATGTCTTTATGTATGTTCACAAAATATTGTGCAAGCATGCTTGTTGTGGACACAAACGTTCGACTTTGGCAAGGCAATGTATCCAAATAAAAACAATATACTCAGGAAAATAAATTAATACCAATCCAAAAGATAAATAAAAATGTTGACGCAATTATGTTGTTAGGATTCTTAAATGTGAATAAATTTGAATCAAGAGTCCTAGATATAATTGTTCAAACATCCGTTTGACCGATGTTGGTGTGGGTAGGGAATACGAGGCTTAACGGCTGCCATATATAATTACATTGTTACTTTTACAAACACATACTAAGGAAGATAATACAATATTTAATTGCTGTTCATGTTGGGGTGTAAAGCCCCTAAATTAGTAAGACCGATCCTTTGATGTCTCCGCCTGCCCCGTATTTAGATAGTCTATTAAGTTGTTTTGGGTTAATTGATCAAACTAATCCATTGATGTTTGATGTTTCTACCTGTTCCTGCTCACAAACTTAAACCAAATTCACTGTAAAAGATGGCACCGTTAATTATGAGTTGTTATCGTCATGACTCAAGTAGACAAGCAAGGGCATAAATAGGCCTATACCATAAGGTAAAAAATTTCGGAATTTGTTCACAATGAGTAATATTTGTCTGTCATGCAAAAGGAGCGTAAAGCCACGCCAAGAAGGATTGCAATGTGAAGGTTGTTTTAAATGGCAACATCGACGCTGTGGTACAGGTACGTTAACTTTGTCATTTTATTTGTTTGTCTTTCCACTTTCCATTAAAACGTTCCATTTCTTTAGTACATTTCTGTTTAGCTATATAATTAGGTACAAGCTATAAATTTGTTATTTCTATATAAATAAAATAAGATTTTTCATATGAACAAAGAACTAGTGTTGAATTAGAATGTAACTGTAACAATAGTAAAATGCTATATTGACCGCAAACGTCTTACTATATTTACGTACTCCCTCAAATCAATTATGATGTAATATATTGCGTTATACGGTCGCCATTTCGTCGTCCATGACTATATGTGCCTTTTAGTAATTATTTATCTAAAATTTCTCATTATAATCTGAGCCCTCAAAATATATATTTACGCACCATCTTTTTTATGTACAGGAATATCACGAGATATATATAGAGCAGCAGTAAAGAATGGGACGGAAATCGACTGGAAATGTGAGATTTGTGTTTGCACAACATCTGATACTCTGTCACCACCACCACCTAGCTTTTCTCTTCCTCAAGCGACGCCAGTACTTCGTCTTCCACCTCCACCAGGTGTTTCACTTCTACCACCACCGCCGGGATTTTCTCTGCCTCCTCCACCGCCAACCACCAGTTCTGCTCCTCAACCACCACGACCACTGGTACAATCACATAGCGAGGTATGTCTTATTGTTATACCTTGTTTTTGTTTTAACACCGATATTAAAATATTATATACTTTATGCAGCTTGACATTATGTATATCGATGCTATTATATGTTTCATGTTTTTACATTAGACAGAACACTTAATGACTTACAGAGGTTTTTCCTGTTGTGCAATTCTATTCATTTAAAGTGTATTTTACATTTTAGAACACGTCGTCAAGGTCACAAATTGATGTTGGAACGTTTGCTGTTCAACTTGATCAGTCGAGCATAACGGGTGAACCAAGAGCAGAGAGCACACGCCTTTCATTTGAATGCAATGCATCGCAGACCATCGACATTTCTGCTGTGTTGCCTGAGGTGCCAGTTTTGCCAACTCGACCAAATATCTCCTCATATGCATTACAAGAAGAGTAAGTATGTCATTGTTTTGTTTAGGTTTTTTTGTGGGTTTTTTTTTGGTGGGGGTGGTGGTGTATGCGGTTGTTTTTTTGGGGGGGTTTTATACATGAAATATAGACTTACAAAAGTAGTGCACTAAGTATTCTTATATTATAGGTCACTGGTTGAAACGAGGCCGATGGAGATTAGTGAAACGGAGAATTACACTCCGGAGTTTGTAGTGGTAGACCAAGGAACAGATAGAGGGAAACCGAAGCTGATTGAAACAATCGGTTATGCCTATACCAGAAAGGTAAATACATGTGCATGTATTAATATAAAACAATAGATAAATTATACTAGTATGTGATCTTTATTTATTAATACACAATTTTTATATTATGTATGTGTTGAAATAAATTAACCACGGTGTCTACCATGTATTATAGAAAGTGAATGGCGACCGAATTAACTGGACTTGCAGTGTTAGAGGAACCCACAACTGGTGCAAAGCTACAGTTAACCAAAATGGGAATATCTTTTCTCGAGGCAAAGTGGAGCACAACCATCAAGCAAAACCTGGACTGCTACATCGAACCGAAGAAAACAAACAGGTACATTTATTCCCATTATGCAATTCGTTAATGATGTTTTATTTAAAATATTGCACTTGCTAACGTTATTTGTTTAATGTCTTTATTGTGCGTAACTACATAAAACATGTTTTCTTCCATTTAGGTCAAAACTCTAGCTGCGGAGCACATTTTTCGGTCGGCAAAGGAGATTGTTGAAAGTGTGAAGCTTGCTGCCGACCAGGTTGAAAATATTCAGTCTGACTCGTGTACGTTTGATAGCTGGGCAAGGAAGGCCAATCGACATCGAAAGAAATTCCGACCCGATGATCCCAAAGACCTGCAGTTTGATGTATGTATAACTTACACGTGTTCTATTTAGACTTGAGGAAACTCCTGAAAAAGTTACCCAATTGGTTCATAAACCATGGTTATAATGTGTTTAGTGCTACTCCTTTCTTCTTTCCTACCTTATGAACAATGTATTTAATATTTACAGGTTGATGTAGAGTACTTGTGCTCGGTAGACTCGGATGCAGAAACGTTTTTTCCAAGCGTCAGTCCGTGTCAACGAACAGCGGCATCTGATTTTTGCAACGCCAGCTCAAGTTCATCAGCTGGCCCAGGCGAAAACATGGTACGTCGATGGAACATTTAAAATCATGGCGCCTCCTTTTGTGCAACTGTTTGGACTCCATGCATTCGTCAGATCGGGAGAGACAATGACCCAAGTACCACTGGCGTTTGTTTTGATGTCGCGAAGACAAACAATCGATTATTTAGGGGTAAGTGTTATATTGGTATTGGTATTTATACTTTTGTACATTTATTTTAATGTATTCATGGTAAAATACAACACGTATACAATGTGGGCAAGTTTTAAAAAAAATTAACATTTTCGCTGGGAGAGTCACATTCATAAGCCTTTATATACCAACAAAGATTTAAAGATATTTATTTACCGTATCTGTTGCAAAGTTATGTTAGTGTTTTAAGTATTCACTCACGATATTGACTAATTAATATTTTTCATTCATAGGTATTCAACAGTCTTCTAGAAAAAATGCAACAACAGCCACAAGTGAGACGTGTCGTGTCTGATTTTGAAGCGGCTACCTGGGCTGCGATACGCGCCGTACTACCACATGTTGAATTGAAAGTATGTTAACTATTTAGTATTATAATTATAATTTTACTGTCATCATTTTACGATTTGTTTACATTTTAAAAAATTTTAAATTTTATAATGTTTGTTTCGGGTTTTTATTTATATATATTTCACATTTTTGTTTGACGTTTTTCTTTTTAGGGGTGCTTATTTCACTGGACCCAGGCGGTTTTCAAAAGGATCAGACAAGAAGGACTGGAAAAATCGTACCATGACAAGGGACGCACATACGTATTCCTGAAACAAGTTCTGTCTCTGCCTTATTTGCCAGCTGAGGATATTGAGGAGCAGTTCGAGCGACTTTGCGCTGTTCCGGAAATCCCGCCAAAGGTGGAGAACGTTCTTGCATACATGAAAAGAACATGGTTCAGAAGTAGCGTATGGAAGGTGGAGAATTGGTCCATTTTTAGATTGCCAGTAAGTACATGTTTAGTATTGTTGTTGTGTTGTCCATGACTAATTTGTTATATATTTAGTTATTTTTATTAGTAGTGGTAGTAGTAGCAGTAGTAGTAGTTTTTATTATTATATCTACATGGTGTGCTTTTTCACATTCAGATTCGAACTAACAACAACACAGAAGGCTGGCATCGGAGAATCAACGCAAGGGCTACCAGAGATGGAATCCAGTTTTACTTGTTGGTTCCTCTCCTTCTACGCGAAGCGAAGTTAGTCAAAATGACGATGGAGCGAGTTAGCGACGGACGGCTTGGACGTCTACAGAGATCCAAGCAGAGGACGAGGCAGGGGGAAGTTTTCCAAATATGGACACAATACCATGATGGTGAAATTTCTGCCAAACACCTTCTTCGAGCTATTGGACATTTGTTGTAGCATAGGCTGTAGCATAGGCTGAAACGCAATGTCATATGTTATGACTGATAATTTAAATTAAATTGAAATGAAAAGACATGGTTTTTTGCTTTGTTTGTTTGTTTATTCAAAATGTTATTATTAATATTGTCACCTTGCTATTATATGAAGTTTACCTATTGAAGTGGGTCGGTGGTCTCAGAAAAGTTATTACTTTTCTTAATGCCAAATTACAACGAAAAACAAATTGATCTGATCTGGTCTGATCTGCCTACGAAAAGAAGATGCAAGTTGTGTGTGTGTGTGTGAGAGAGAGAGAGAGAGAGGGGGGATGGGAAGAACGGAAATCGGGTACAAACGAATCGTCGGTGGACGAAATGGACACGGCCAGTTAATAAATATTTTGAAAGTGTCATTGATTTGTGGTCGTAATTTATATTTCTTTGATAAAGCAAACCACTTAATAATGATAATAATCAACTACACTGTCAAAGAAATAATTATTTATAGTTATATAGTAAATTCTGTAATTGAGTGGACGAAATGTCCGATGTGGGTGGACGAAATGTACGTGGACGAAATGTACGGTGGACGAATCGTCTGTGGACGAAATGTCCAGAGGACGAATCGTCTAGAAAGCGTAGAAATAAAAGGAGGCAAGTGAAATTTGGAAAACAAAATATTAATGAATAAAAAGAAATAGAGAATAATACATGAGTAGCCGTTAGATTCCATTTATCTCACAACGAGTTCTTTTAAAATGTATCTAAAGAGCGAAAGCGAGTTTGATACGTTTTTAAACGAGTTGTGACATAAATGGTAATTAACGGACACGAATGTTTTATTCTGTTTCTTACATATCCTCAAAAACCAGGTTTTAAGCAAATTTTAACATCTTTTTCGACTAAAAGTTAGTTACAGCCGTTGCACTTGTAGCTAACTTACGCGTCACAGACACATGATTGCATTTACACTATACGTCACAGTGTAATCTATTTTCACCGTGTTTTTTGTTTTTTTATTGGATGCATGGCACTGGTGCCCTGGTCATCACCTAGGAGCAGCCAGTCGTATGTCTTGAAATTGTTAACACACGTACGTGTGTAAACAACCCATGTGTTATCAAAAATAACGCATGATGTTCCCACCAATGGGTATGTAAGAATTATAATTAATAGCCAAAAATAAGATCAAAGTGTCTTCTTTTTCTTTCTTTTTTTAATTTGTAATTTACGCAATTTAGTTGGCTCTTTAAACTGAAAGCTGAAGTCCACTTTTTTTCTTTCTTTTTTTCTTTTTTCTTAATATTGCACTAATACTTGATTGAAACGTTTGCAACTCTCCCATAAAACAATATTTGCTTGTCTTCGTCATTTAGCATTCCCATTACCAAAGCTGCAGTGCACATGATTCAGAATTTCTAACTAACCTGGCAAACTCAAAACAAAAAAACCTACATGTAGCAAAATTGTTTAATTGCATTTTTTTCTATATTGATGACCTCGTAGACTTCGATAATATTACGTGATAATGCCTGCAGTTCAAAAGCTGAAGTCCACTTTTTTTCTTTCTTTTTTTCTTTTTTCTTAATATTGCACTAATACTTGATTGAAACGTTTGCAACTCTCCCATAAAACAATATTTGCTTGTCTTCGTCATTTAGCATTCCCATTACCAAAGCTGCAGTGCACATGATTCAGAATTTCTAACTAACCTGGCAAACTCAAAACAAAAAAACCTACATGTAGCAAAATTGTTTAATTGCATTTTTTTCTATATTGATGACCTCGTAGACTTCGATAATATTACGTGATAATGCCTGCAGTTCACCTTCCATTGATTTATCAACCAAAGTTAGAAAAAATCCTTTTCATGCCTTGATCTTTATATAGAGATTCAAATCGACACTGGCTTCCACATATATCAAACAATATTCGTCGGGCATTTTGGCATAGAAGTTGCTTTATCATGCAGGTTATTTCCAAGTATTTCAAAACTTTGACGGCCAACATGTAGATGCCATTTTTATGATATGACGCATCAGTAACAAACATGAAATGGGATGCAATACCTTATGCAATACCTTTTGCTGAACACATTTGAGGACTGCTACACCTGTACTCTTAACAGGGGCTGCGAATACCTAGTCGAACCCTCCCACTCGAAATGTTGGGTACGGGCCTGTACACAGACACGTATCCCGAAGGCAGTCAAGGTCATCTTGTCTGAACGACCATTTGACCCCGCCGTGTACAAGGATACGATTTCTAATGCAATAATTGTTGTGTTGTTCAGATTTCAGGGCAGAATGGAAACACACTGAGGCCTACAAGCTGGAAGGTGGTGATGATTTTGTCTCGAGGTTTTCAAGTTCAGTTGGTGCGCACCGGAGATCTGTCTTGGTTTAATGTGGAAGCTATGCATGCCACGTACTCCACCCAATGTTTTCCATAGCATCCAGAACTATATATCTGATGATGGCGATATTGTGTCCAGTACGATATCGAATGGTGGCGATATCGTGTCAGTATATCGGATGGTGGCGATATCGTGTCCAGTACGATATCTGATGATGGCGATGTCGTTTCCAGTACGATATCTGATCGTACAACCCACCCACTTATTGATAAGGCACCTGCCTAATTAATGATCAGGGTACTAACAATGAAGACAGAACAATACTCTAAAAACATACCTCTGCTGATTGCATTTGTACTGGCTTGATACTTCTGTCTTCGACACACTCCCAGTGAACTCGGTTAAAGAATGGGCCCATGACAGACGTGCTTGACCTTTTGGTGGATGTAAACACATGTCAAATGGTTGATTGTTTGATTCACTTCTAATATTATAGTAAATTAATTAAATGTGTATTTATATGTATGCGTTGTAGTGGAAATGATTGGCAATACAAATAAACATATTCTTATTCGAATTCGAAATAACGAGAACGACCGATTTTGTATATGATCATGATTTAATGTCTCTGGTATTGCAATTAGCTACTAAATACTTTGCATTCCTGTCATGCTTAATGAACTTTATCACGATGTGTACTGTCTTGTCTTTGAAAACGTGCTGATAACAAGTAGTTTGCTGTTAATCTAAAAGAGTAACCTATGTGGCAGCGCGAGTGTCTTCTCGAAACCATTGGTGGCAGCCTAGCTCGAGCCACCCCCAGCCCTCCCCTTATCGATATCAATATCAATATCAATAAAGGGAGGGCTGGAGGTGACTCGAGCTACCGGCGGCCGAGCTGGGACAGCAATGAGAGTCGAGTGGTTAGAGTATCCTACATGAGAGAAGGAAGCCACAACATAGATCTGTAATTACTAGTTAGTGATTAGCAGAGGCAGTGTTCACACCCATAGCCACTCATATTTACAACAACAACAAAAAAACATTCTTATTTAACGTTGCACTCAGCACATTTTAATTATGGCTAATTAATATGATTACCCCCATACTTGGTCTAGAGAGCATATAGGCTACTCCTGCCAAGTAACACGAAGGATATTTTACTTGCATGTGTTTTCTTACAAAGAGGATTGCACATACCACAGCCTTTAATGTTCTAGTTGTGGGATACTGGCTGGATCGAATTTTCTACCGGCCTCGGTGGCGCAGTGGTTAAGCCATCGGACTACCTACTGGTAGGTACAGGGTTCGCAGCCCGGTACCGGCTCCAACCCAAAGTGAGTTCTTAAGGGCTCAATGGGTAAGTGTAAGGCCACTACACCCTCTTCTCTCTCACTAACCATTAACCAACTAACAACTAACCCACTGTCCTGGATAGACAGCCCAGATAGCTGAGATGTGTGCCCATGACAGCGTGCTTGAACCTTAATTGGATATAAGCACGAAAATAAGTTGAAATCAAATCAAATCGAATTTTCTGTCCATCTAAGGATCAAGCACGCTTCACTAGACACACATTGTCAGGAGCTATCTGACCTGTCGGACAGGACGGTGGGTTCTTGAATGTAGGACCAGTTGTTAGTGGATACTGAGAGAGAAGTCGGTGTGGTGGACTTACATTCTGGGCAGGACCCGGTACACCACAAAAGCTGGTCATGTCAGAGTGTTTAATGTGTACATTCAGAGCAAGCTGTTGTAGTGCACGCCTATCATGGGCCAGCGTACACTTTTTTTGAAAATGAAAAATGTCGATCAACATTTTTCATTTGGGGATGTACACTTTTAGGGGGGGGGGGGAGGGTCAAAAGTGTACTCTTTGTACACTTGTGAAAATTTTGAAAATTATGGACTGCCCCTTAGTGTCTCATAGAATTAAAGCCAAAGGGAAAAGGTGCGCAGTTTGAATGAAGGAAATTGGATGCATTTTTGAACGGTCTGCCGAAAGTAAAAGGAGGGGAGCTATATATGAGCTAAGGAAGGAAGGAAATGTTTTATTTAACGACGCACTTACGGTTATATGGCATCAGACATATGGTTAAGGACCACACAGATATTGAGAGAGGAAAACCGCTGTCGCCACTTCATAGGCTAGGGGCCTACTCTTTTCGATTAGCAGCAAGGGATCTTTTATATGCACCATCCCACAGACAGGATAGTACATACTTGTAACGGCCTTTGTTACACCAGTTGTGGAGCACTGGTTGGAACGAGAAATAGCTCAATGGGTCCACCGACCGGAATCGATCCTAGACCGAAGGCGCATCAAGCGACGCTTTACCACTGGGCTACGTCCCGCTCCACATATGAGCTGGTCTGCTACATAACACTCAAAAGAAATTCTAATTTCCAGGCTGGCAATATTAGCCAATACAATTGCAGTTTAAACTGTTCAGTGATATGTTTGAATTAACTTCAGTGAATACTTACTACTAGTTAATTAGCGCCGTGGAGTTATAGAGACTAACTGATGAATCCTCATTGCTAGTTTAATCAGCGTCATGGCGTCACAAAGACAATGATCACTGATCAAATATCGCCTGCAAAACAACCCAATTATGCTTAATGAAGCACTAATTGAGTAATTGACTTCAACACTAATTGAGCAGTCTCACCGGCTGATGTTTCCTCCATGTAACAGTACAGATCTACCAACGACAAACAAATCAATAGCAAATTGTGCTTCTGTGCATTAATTATATTTATTGCAGTATTGCATTCTTTAGTTGTGAAAATCCATTATGCAAATTGTGTGTTTCCACGCTTTTCTTGTTTTTCCATCTTAAAAAATCATAAACATATATACTTTATTTTTTTTAAAAATAATAATGGAAGCCCGTACGTCTATGAGTTCATATATAACCATCACTCTTCTTTTATGCTATAGAAGTTACCTTTTCAGTCTTATAAGACAACTTTTTAAAATCCATTGTTTTAAAAATAATTAAATTCGATGATTACCCGTCTTATTGTTAGTTGTGCAGGAGGTAATCGTTTTTATTTATAAAAGTAATCTCGGTAGGCCTACTTGTAACTTAATAACGTCAAATATAAAACAACGTGAACAATAACAAAATTTAAGATAAACATGTCAGTTAGCATGCTAACATCATTTCATATGCAACTTTTAATTTCACATAATGGGATTTATTATTTCTTTTTTAATATATTATTTTTAATATATCTCAATTTGTTTTTGTATGTTCAGATACTGATCAGGGCTGGACGTAGCCCAGTGGTAAAGCGCTCGCTTGATCCGCGTCGGTCTAGAATCAATCCCCGTCAGTGGGCCTGTTGTACTATTTCTTGTTTCAGCCAGTGCACCACGACTGGTATATCAAAGGCCGTGGTATATATATGCTATCCTGTCTGTGGGATAGTGCATATAAAAGATCCCTTGCTACTAATGGAAAAATGAAGAGACTAAGACTATATGTAAAATTACTAAATATGTGACATCCAATAGCCGATGATTAATAAATCAATGTACTCTAGTGGTATCGTTATGCAAAACAACCTTTAAGATACTGAACAAACATTAAACATTAGTCTTTTAGAACATACGTGCAGCAAAATCAGGTCACATGACAATAAAACATGCGCAGTAGACCGGCATTTAACAAGAAGTGGGAGCTAAGTATGAGGTTGCCGAACTTGGCCTCTGTGAAGGCCTACTGGCTCAACTTAAACAAGTAAACCAATTCTGTGGAAATCTGCAATAACGATGTCTCGGCACCGGTGCTATGTAGATACTACAACATTTTGAAACTGTTCACGTGTATATTTCCAAAGCATTTTCTGTGATATAAGTGCAATCTTTCCAGGGTAGGGAAACGGCCATTGAATTCCTCTAAAGGTGAGTATTTTCTCAACCGATGTTCGACCTCTGTATCATGTAATACTGATGGATTAAAACATTTCTCTAATCATTAATGTACTTTTTCCTATATAGATGTAAATGCAAAAGAACAACATCAATAGTAACCAGCTGTTTGTGTTTCCTGGCGAATGAGCTGTTACTTGATGTGTCTGGCTTTTTTTCCTGTGTTTTTTTTTTTTTTTTTTTTTTTTTTGCAGGCAGTTCTTACTTGTAAATATAAAACATCCAGTTCTTTTTCATATATTTGAGATTAGTGTTTTCTCATTTTATGTAATGAATGGTACTACGTTAAATATTTAGCTAATTTGCTTTGCACAATAATTTTTCATTCAAGGAATACGATTTAGGTCACGATCCGCTGTTTGCGAGACGGGTAGCCATTTTGTTATGGACGCCATTTATGGTTTGGAGCTCATTTAATATTCAAAATGGCGTAACTCTAGCTTAGCATCCGTCAACATCAGCAGGGCGTAGTCAAAATATTACGATTCGAATTTATGATTTTTCTATTTTCTTTTTATGGAGATTCCGAAGATATTGTTCACTTTGTTGATGTCTGATGATGTTTCCAATACATTCATTTTACAATTTTATCTGTAACATCTGGTTTCAAATAGATGTCTGGCACATACTGATATAGCCCAAGTACTCTGACTGTAAGAGAGCTAGACGGACATTTGGACATAAACACGCTCTCATTACAGCCAGAGACCAACCTATGTCTTGTTTTGGCAATTCCTGACTACCAAACGGTAGGCAACGAGTCCCGCTCTAATACCACAACAATCCTATGTTTGACGTCAAATACCTTTACATCAATCATTTTCGAGTTAAGTGATACCAAAAAATCCACATATTAATCACTAATACACTTACTACAGAAAGAAACCCGACAGCACCCACATTCAGCTACGCTTCGTGACACTCCATCGCAACAATTGCAAAGCTCGGCGATCTATTTCGAGACGTAGACCACGTGATCGCGCACTGGGCGATTCCGCCTTGTGCAGCAGTTACAGGGGGCGTCTCATATCAAGCGAAGTTACAACATGGAAGAGTTGGCTAATGCCGTTTTGGATGAATTTGGATTTCATTACGTCATTAAACCAAAACAATTACACATTATTGATTCCATTTTGAATTTGAAGGATAAATTTGGGGTGTTATCGACAGGATACGGCAAAAGTATGTGCTACGTACTGCCTCCTCTTATGAGACGACCCCTGTAACTGCTGCACAAGGCGGAATCGCCCAGTCTCGAAATAGATCGCCGAGCTTTGTAATTGTTGCGACGGTGTAACCTATTGTACTAACTAAATCCTGATTGAACAAAATAAATTTTCCAACAACAACCACCACTTTGGCGGGCGGAAATCTTTCCGTTGCCAAAGACGTATTACGCTAAGACATGAGTCACGGCACTTCAAGGCTCGAAATTCGCCAAAAAAATATGGTGCCCCAAAAACAAACATCTGGGCCAAACTTACTTTATGTAGCCCAAATACAGGTTTTAAGAGAAATATTTAAGTATAAGCATATGAAAAATTAAAAGAAAACTGACAAGCAAATTAGGCGTATCATAAAATATTGTTTGTTTCCGGTTACTCGACCGACCCTAATTTGAACCTGCCGACCATAGAACTTTTTTTGTATATCCAATTTTTTTTTTTTTAAAATATAACAACGATTTCCATGAAAACATTCCAAAACTATCACAAGCACTAATTTGGTGTCATTTAGGGGATAACCCTACTGTCGCAAATTTAGTTTTATTGGCGACCCGTTAGCCACGAAATATTTTCTTCTAACAATTGATTTAATTTGATTAAGTTACTTCCCTTCAAATTGAAGTTCGGTAACTTTCGGGCGAAGAGTCGGAAAATTGTTTTTACGAATATATGCGATCTTTTTCGATTCACGTAGCGAGTTGTTCCGATTAATAATAATAATAACTATATTTAATGATTTACTCCAGTGACAAACTGGCCGTGTAGAAATTTAGTGACCTTCTGATAAACTAGGGGAGGGAATGTTTACTGATACTGATGAAGTTTACTGCCAAATCAAATGATTAAATATGTCAGTAAGATCTCGATGCTTTTTGTTATTTTTTGTAAGTGGTCACTGTGAACTTCGCGGATTGCAATCGATGCTGCAACTCAGTGTTTCATCATGTTCTAATTTCCACTTCGTTATTAAGTCCCTTATTAAACGTACTATTTTCTCCACTGTTTATGTCATATTTTAATAAATTGATTTAGCAAGGGTTGTACTTGTTTTCATTACAATACACGTTTCAGAATTAATACATATATTTCA
Source organism: Gigantopelta aegis (assembly GCF_016097555.1). Classification (NCBI taxonomy): domain Eukaryota; kingdom Metazoa; phylum Mollusca; class Gastropoda; order Neomphalida; family Peltospiridae; genus Gigantopelta; species Gigantopelta aegis. Next base: position 81,141,525 of record NC_054706.1, on the reverse strand, counting down.
ACGTAACCACACAGGTGTCAAAAAGGAAATAAATATACAGAACTTCAAGTTTTTTTTCGCTTCCTATTTATTGTGCGCAGGAATATTTACCACCGTGTAGCGGTCTCGTGGTATGTTCTTGCTCACAATAAACGTGTGCAATAAATAGGAAGCGAAAATAACATGTGAGGTTCTGTATTTATTACATACCTTTAAAATATATATATATATATATCACTAACGGTGTCCTTTTTGCATTTTTTCGCATTAGGTCCTGACATTTTACAACTCGATAACTAATTGCCGGGCTACGGTGATGTCATGTTTAATAAATACTCATAAACCGCTATAAGCGGTTATAATTTTTGCACCAACAATTTGTCGTTCGTGTCGATATTGGTTTTGCATAACCGACAGACGAATGACAAAATTGTGCGTGCCAAATTTTATGCCCTGGTTATGGAGTGTTTTGCTGTACGATCCAGTGCTCATTGAGACACAGATGCATGCACACCCGCACACAGAGAAAAAAAATCTGCACTCTACAATATTTTTTTATTTATGTATTTTTACAACTTTAACATCCATGTGATATATCTAGATTAGGTGTAGCTTATGTTTGAGACATAACAACTACTGAATAAACAGTTTACTGGGGTGCCGTTAAAAAAATCTTTTCCAGGTAATATATTCAGACTCGTGTAAATATGTGAAAAAGCCCTAGAAAATGAACCAAAATGGTGCTCAAAAGTCCTGGAAAATGAAAATGTTTTAAGTGTATGAACCCTGGGCTCAATGACAGTGGCTACCAGATATTTTTTCAGGGCTACCACAGATGGCTACCAGTAAAAAAAATTAAGGTCAAGGCCTGCAGTGGCTGCACTTTTACTATTTTGAAATTCTCTAGTTAATTAAAAAATTTGGGCAGTATCCCACTTGGATACTAGAATTAATTGTGAAGTTTTTAAAACACTTTGACTTCTATACAAAGTTCTAAAATATACTTACCTTGATTTTATGTATTGTATTATACTTTTCACCCACAGCTCTTTACACTGTGGTTTTACATAAATATATATATAAATAATATTTTCATATACTTATCATTTGTGACGCCCAATAGCCGATGTGTATTTTTGTGCTGGGGTGTCATTAAACATTCATTCATTCATTACCACTTGGATACTCACATTTCCAAATCTGGTATCCCACCTGAGAATTTAGTATCCCACTTAAATGAAATTCATAAATAACATCGTAACAAACTTGGACGACAATGTTCTCGTTCCCAGTCTATTTAACTGAAAATCGAACGTAACGTATATTAATTACAGTTGAAACGTACAGCATTACGAGCCCTCTCTCCCATGAATTGACAATGCTGAAACGTGTTGTACACACTGTGAATTGTTGAAACAGATTTTTTTTCCAAATAAAAAATGCCTACAAGAAAACGAAGGCTGAAAGAATTGGAAAAACAACGGAAGGAAGAGGAAGGAAAATTGTCCACACTTTTTCATTATTTCATGTAAAAATTATTATTATTATTAGCTATTTAACCTTTAGACTACTGGAATAATTTTTGCCCAAATCCACGTTGAGTGGGTACAAGTTTATACTTTTTATTCAGATACATTAGTTTAATGTTTTCCCTAGCTTGTTTTAGCATGGTGCAGCACCATGCCTCAATATTCTAGCACCATCTTGCCTTAACCTTTAGACTACTGGATTAATTTTTAACAAAAACCACGTTGAGTGGGTACAAGTTTATAATTTTTACTCACATATATTCACTTAAATGTTTCATAAATACATGAAATAAAGTTCATATATGAATCGGTAAGTATTATTTTCGTGTCTTTTTTTGTAATTTTTATTATTTTAGATCGGCTAATAGTGATTAAAATTAGGCAAAAAATCGAAAAAGTTGCGTTTACTTACGGGCATTTGTGGCCAGCTGTCCAGTATTTGTCCATTATTCCCAATAACAGTGGTTTTCTGACCAGATTTTTTTTTAAAAACCGAACTACGATTCATATTGCAATATTTGGTAATTTTCGTTGTTGGTAAAACGATCAAATTTATTATCAAATTAGCTGTTACAATCAGCTATCGATCCCTGAAAATTACCGCGACGTGCCACCATTGTTGTCAAGCGAAAATACTTGCCGAAAACCACTTTTTGAACTCAAAATTTCAAGGTATTTTCAATTGAAAAAATCAAAACAAAAACCACCATTTTGAAAAAAAATCTTTTTTCTTTAATTATATTTCCGTTTCCGGTGAGTGTCGTGTGCAAAACGGCGGGAAATATGAATTGGGGAATGCACTGTATACAGTGTACAGTATATCGACTGACGTGACGTCGGGCGAGATATCTCGCCTGCAGTAGTCAGAAGGTTAAAGGCATACTGTCACAGATTTAAGGACTTTATTTCTCTAAAAATAGATAATATTTTTTTTTTTACATAATTATTGTTGGGATCCGAACCCAGTACCTACCAGCCTGTAGACCGATGACCTAACCACGACACCACCAATGCCGGTTTAATAAATGGAGTATGGTGGTTATGAAGATGGTTGAATAAAGTACATTTAGGGACAAATCAAATTGTATTTGTTCAGGCAATACTTTGTTAGACCATTAAATAGGTCAGTGGTCTGTGACAATATGTCTTTAATCAGCACCCTGCTGCCCTGAGATTAAACAAGCCTTTTTCACTAATTAATTCTAAAATTGCCTTAATAAAACACCCAAAAATGTATTATTAATTAATAAAATATGCCTTTTACAGCACTAGATTTTTAAGGTCGTCCGGTCGTCTGTGACGACCTAATATTCAGTCGGGCAACTTAATTCTATGATACTAGTGGCTTTTTATGTACCCTCTGTATGTTCTTTTACCCCGAGCCAAAGTCGAGGGGGGTAAAAGAGCACACACAGGGTACATAAAAAGCCATATACCCCGAGAGATGCTTCTACAACAAATTTATCTTGCCCAGGTGACAAAATTTTAGGTAACTGGAAGTTTTAAAATCCACATTGTGAAGTACATTTCATGGCATCCTGTCTCAGTTGTTTGCAGGGATATCTATATATATATATATACGACATCAATGATAACATTAATACATGTATATTAACCGGCACCATTTGAATGCATTGATGAAATTGCTAATTATGTATGTGCGACAATCAAAAATATCACATGCAACTAAATCGCAATAGTCAGCCAAGGCTTACTGCACCCAGTTTATTGCTATGCTAGAAGTTCTAATGACAGTACACTGTTAAATATCCAGCAAAAATAAAGATAGTTCAACAGTTTAATCAGCGTTTTAACGATCCTTTATAATATACCCGGTAAGCAGTATTCCATGAACAGTCAATCAAGACATGCAAGAAATCATGTGACATGGCCACATGGAGGAAGTGAAAAGGAGCAAGCTATTCCGATTGACAAAAATAAAGCCAGTTACAGAATCCGACGGAAGTGGCTCAAAACTAAGTGGCATGCACAAAATAGATGTACAAATGACAAATAGCGAGACTAATGCTGCGTTCGTGTTTACTCGGAAGTTGTTATTTCCGACTTGTAAACTTATTTCCTACCTGTATGCATTTTAATGTATTAACAAATACTCCTCAAAAACAAATAGCTGAAGATAATGAAACATGATTTTCGAATTAGCTTTTTGGCGATTTGATAATGAAATATTTTCGCCAAATTTGTTATTAATTTGCATTTGGCAATTGGTGAACGACAGCTTATACCTTGGTCGTATGTTTTCGTACATGTATAGGCCTTGATTTCATTTGCCACTTGAATCGGATGTTGATCACTTACCAACGGTCCTTATTAATGTTTTTGTCAATATTATTTTATAATATTGTTAAACAATAATATATTGTTCTGTAGACTAGTATAAATTCTGACGGGCTAGTAAATTTTAGTTGGTTCTTTCTGGTGTACTATCACCCATGTATAACATAACACTAATCAGAAACTTTTTAATACTATTGTTTTCTTTTACGTGTACTAATTAGTATGATTAATAAATACCATGACAATGTTTGTTTTTGTTTTTTCCTTTCAACCCTATTTCTGTTTTCTTTTCTTGATGTCGCTTTGCAGTGATTTACTTTTATTATAAGACAATGAAAATTAAAAACAATTAATGGACTATAAATGATGGTTTAATTTATTTTCAGCTGATATCCAAAGATCTTTCATCTTGCCTTGCAGTATAATCAACAAATCCTGTTATAAGGTAAGTTTTGTTGAACAATATCTAGTTTTTAAGCAGTTTAATGCATTTATTAAAATATTTAAAAAAAACTTAGATCCTGATTGTTTTAAAGGAGAACCCAAGTCAAATATATGTGTTGGTAGGATGCATACCTGTAGCACCAACACATACTGACACTTTAAGAAATGAAATATGCGTAATTTTAGAATTAACAAAACCTTTATTATTCCTACTAACTGAGGGCAGGCTATTTGGTTTTTTCCCATCACGTCCAGTACTCTAGCTTGGAAGGAAGTGACGTCGGCTCTTACCAACTCCTGTATGCACAGTGTAAACACATGCAGTAATTTACGATATGGTGCTTCACTTTGATCAATCCGACTTGTAAAACAACATAAAAAACTTTATAATATAATCAACTATTTAACTAAATACATTTCAGTTTGCATTAACAGAATCAAATGGGGTTATACTATTTTGCTCTCTAAAATAACCTGAATTAAAAATGCATTCTGTTAGCATACTTGCCAACTATTACGATTTTGGCGGAATAATTAAAAACATTTTATTCCTATTCCACCCTACGAATTATAAAGATAGTATTCCGCTTTTAAAATTATTTAAAAAATAAAATTGTTCAGTGCGTCCTTAAATCGATCATTTTAGTGTGACCCTCTTGTAGTACATTACACTGGTCCTATTAGTGGTCCAGTTGTGCGTTACGTCACACACATAATAATAAATTTCGACCAATTGTTGCTCGTGTGTCATCGTGGGTTCAATCATCCAAGCCGACGAATCCGATTCTCCAAAACATTATCGCAAGAAATAAGAAAAAGCTGATCAGAAATTCAAATTGGAATTTTCTAAAACTTATCCGAACATCAAAGAGAAGTCGAAGTTGGGCGATTTGTATGTGTTCTGTTGCATTTGCCAGTCAGATGTCAGTGTAAGACACAACGGACTCCACGACAAAAAACCCACATTGGATCGAAAAAACATGAATTGCTAAGCAAGTCTTTGGCATTGACAAAGAAAGTGTTCATTCCCGTGAACGTCTACAGAACTGCAAATCTGCAGCTTATAATGCAGTGTGACAGCAGTTACATACTAGCTGAGTGTATAAAAGTGACTAAAATTTCTAGGTTAGCGCTATATAGGTCTCCAAAATCGCCATTTGGCTACAATTTTGAAATTATTTGAAAACGTATATTTTAGTTATTTTTTAAGAAGTGTATTTTCACCTTTTGCACCTTAATGCCAACCTAGAAATTTGTAGTTTGAAAAGACACTCAAGGATTATGTGCACATTATACATGTTTATCTACTTTGATTGTGTGTTACACACTCACTGTAAATTAGTTTTATATGAAGTATTTATGATGAAAACTGGTAAAAATCTCTTCACAATTTTTAATAAAAAAAATTTTCCCAAAATGTTCGGAGGGGGCATGTCCCCAGATCCCCCTAGCCCCACCTCGCTTGGCTTGGCTATAAATAGATTATTTTCATTTGGTTACAGTTGGCAGGTATGTGTTTGGCCTATTGGTAGGTTGGAGAAAAACCCACCATCCACGATACCCAAAGTTATAGTTTTCTTTACTTCTGAGACTACATAATTGGTCAAATCTGTGATTTTAATCAAGAGTTTAACAGAATTATTTACTTAAACATAACTGTGTACATTTTCTCCATACCATTAAACTGAGACTAACATTAGGACACACCATGACGCATAAGATTGGTAACAAATGAACTACATCACAATACCCTTCAGTGTTCTCGCTGGGTGAAAATTAAAGGAGGTCGGCACAACACCCTTCAAAAAAAAAAGGGGGGGGGGGGAGTAGTTTGGTTATCATATTGTTGTGTGTTGGTAGACTGAGAGAAAAGACATACTCCTTATTTTGCAAAGGTGTTTATATAAAAAATCGTCTTTTAATTGAACCGAAGATAATATCGGTCTGACATTCACAGGCAGTTCCGGTTTTGCTGGACCGATCAAAGTTTTAATATTATTTTTAATAAAGATTTCAAGATATACGAAAAACAATAAAGATGTTTGTAAAGTGATCTCCTAATGTCAGATACATTTTTGTTATTTCCATCTTCATCGAATGAATCGATCGCTGTGATAAAATATTATCGCCAGCTGATAAAACGTAGTTTCGTTTTTGTAAAGACGGTGTATATATTATTTGACACTCAAGATAAATGATTTTAATGATAAACACTACCACTTCCGTTGTTTTTATAAGCGTTCATATCCCCTCAAAATGAAAAGTTTACAATATTTTATAAAGAACTGCTGAATAAACAGAATAACAGAAAGTAAAAATCATCAGTTTCAACCAATTATATCTACAACCGAGGACAAAATATCAAACGATAGTGGAAACAAAAGACAGAATGACCGTTCTGATCACGTGACAAATTTGGCGCCAAATAAGAGGGTTTTTTTTCAATCGGAGATTGCCGAATCCATAAAAAATTAAATGTTTTCATTGCTTACATAAAATATAACTTTTATTGTGTCTATCAAACATACAAATGGATACAGATATTGGACAAAATAGAGGCTGTTAAAAATACTGTTAAATTACGTTACGGTATCTGTCTTAAATGTTTCGTCAATTGCTTTTTCGTACACAACGTGGCTGGTTTTCTTTGATTTGTTTTTTTGTGTGGAAAAAAGTGCATTTGGCAATAGCGGAGATAGGTGCTGGAAAATAAAGAGGGGCGCTCAAAAATAAAGGAGGGCGGGGAACGTGAAAGCAGGGCGGCAAAATGGAATAGCGGGACGGGGCGCCCCGCTTAAATGGAGCAGCGAGAACACTGCCCTTTGACGCTAATGAAACCAGAAGGCCCTATGTATTCATTTTGTGTCTAGACTGCAGCAATTGCATTGTCAAATATACACCTGCCAATCAGGAATCACTGGTGGAGGCAACTAAAAGAATAGACCGGTTAACCTTTAGACTACTGGATTCATTTTTGACAAATAACATGTTGAGTGGGTACAAGTTTATAATTTTTACTCACCTACACTTAAATGTTTTATAAATACATAAAATAAAGTTCATATTTGAATCAGTGAGTATGTTTTTTCATTGGTTTTTCTGATTTTTATATTTTATATCAGTTAATATTGATTAAAATTAGGCAACAAATCGAAAAAGTTGCGTTTACTTACGTGCATTTGTAAAATCATTTAAAACTAGGGTGAGGAATTAGCATAGGGCGTGGAAATTAAAACCCCCAATAAAAGTAGAATGTGGAATCAGCATAGGGTCTGGAGATTTAGCTAAATTGTAAAAATTGACTAGTAATAAAAACACAATACAACAGTAGTAAGTGAATAAGTTTAACTTTTAACAGTCATGTGGGAGTTGAATCAAAGAAAATAATTTAAGAACAGTTGTCTTGTATAAATGAAAATCAGAACAATAAAAACTGGTGAATTTTGTTTTGTTATATATTTTACTAAGATCAATGTATTAAAACAAAATTAATATAAGTACTTATGTTTTAAATAATACTACAGATGCATAAAATCAGTGGCCCGAAACATTCTAAATTATGACAAAAATTGCACTACTTTTCCCAAACCGATCAGCTATGGGACCGTGGTGAAAAATCCTGGATAAATCCCTGTGTAGCCAGGCTCAAAATGACCATCGGTGGGCTGTTTCACCGATACCAATTCTTCTAAAACTTGCTGGGGAAGACAAATTCTTAAATGCAAAGCCTGAAATGACAATAATAATGGCTAAATACATGCAAATAAAAGAAAACTGCTTTGAAGAATTTGAAAACATACTTGAAGAAAATAATTTTGAGTTTGGTGCACAGAAAAAATAAGGTTGGTTGAATTATTGTAAATAACTTTTTTTTGGTGTACATGTATCATCTAATTTTCAAATGGTTTCATGCATGTTAGTTCTAATTTCTGACAGACTATTCTTTTAATGTACAGAGCCCTCTACTATTAAAAAAAATCATTGGTACATTTGACTACAGTTATGTTATCTAAATTATAATTAATATTTTTATGTACATACATTTACAGGGTTAATTCCATCGCCAAATCAAGATTTTTGCACTGCCTTTCATATCTAATCTCAGGTAATGTTGTTTGTTTTTTAAAAAACCTGTTTACTGAATTTTTATCATTGAGTTAGAATATATGTATACCTAAAAATAGAGAATTTCACAGTCCAAAATACTTGTAGGACGGGTTACGGTTTTCTTTAACATACACCCCTGTTGAACATTATTTGTAAGTATTGCATACTTTATATTTGCTATGATTACCCATGGATGTTGTATGTCAACCACTCCCAAACAGAATTCAACCAACCCTAAAAACAAACTGATTGCTGTCTGCTTGTCCAGCCATCTGACTAGAGTTCTTGGTTTTATTCTGGTTAAAATCCATGCATGTTTAACCTTTAGACTACTTGATTAATTTTTTACAAAATTGTCCATTATTTATGTCCATTATTTCAGTGTTCTCGCTGGGTGAAAATTAAAGGAGGGCAAAAAAAAAAAATACGGGGTGGGGGCTTGGTTACCATATTGTTGTGTGTTGGTAGACTTTGTAGAAAGACATACTCCTTACTTTGCCTCCAAAAAGGTTTATACAACATACAAGCAGACTAGTCTTTTAACTGAACCAGAGATGTTATCGGTCTGACATTCACGAGCAGTTCCAGTTTTGCTGAACCGATCAAAGTTTTAATAATATTATTTTAATAAAGATTTCAAGATATTTGTAAAGTGATCCCCTAATGTCGGTTTTTGTTATTTCCATCTTCATGGAATGAATTGATCGCTGTGATAAAAGTTATCGCCAGCTGATAAAAAGTAGTTGTTCCATTTTTGTAAAGGCGGTGTATATATTATTTCACACCCAAGATAAATGATTTTAATGATAAACACTATCACTTCCGTTGTTTTTATAAGTGGTGATATCCCCCCCAAAATGAAACGTTTCTAATATTTTATAAAGAACTGCTGAATAAATAGAATGACAGAAATGACAAAGTAAAAATCATCAGTTACAACCAATTATATCTGCAATTGATGACAAAATATGAGACGATAGTCAGTGGAAACAAGAAACGTTATATAATGACCATTCTGATCACATGGCACATTTGGCACCAAATAAGTGGGGGGTTTTCAATCAGAGATTGCTGAATCCATAAAAAATAAAAATGTTTTCATTGCTCAAATAAAATATATAACTTTTATTGTGTACGGGTATGGGATCAAATAGAGGCTGTTAAAAATACTGTTAAATTATGATACGGTAACTGACATAAATGTTTCGTCAGTTGCTTTTTCGTACACATCGCAGCTTGATTCCTTTGATGTCCAGTGTACAGACTGATCGTTGTTTTATTTGTGGGAAAAAAGTGCATTTGGAAATAGCGGAGATAGGTGCTGTAAAATATAGTGGGGAGCTTGAAATTTAAGAGGGGTGCAGAAAAATAAGAGGGCGGCGAACATGAAAAAAGGTCGCCAAAATGCCATAGTGGGGCGGGCTGCCCCGCTTAAATGGAGCAGCGAGAATTGTTTAAAAAAACCCAACTACGATTCATATCCAATTATTTGGTGAATTTTGTTGTTGGTTAAACTATCAAATGTAAAATCAAATTAGCTGTCACAATCTGCTATCGATCCCTGAAAATGACCACGACGTGCCACCATTGTTGTTAAGTGAAAATACTTGCTGTAAACCACATTTTCAACTCAAAATTCCAAGGTATTATCCATTGAAAAAACTAAATCTAAAGACACAGAAAGCTGAGTTGTCTTCCGTTTTCTGTTAATAAATCATTTCTGGTGAGTCGTATGCGAAATGTCGGGAAATATGAATTGGGGAATGCACTGTATACATTGTACGGTATGTCGATTGGCGAGATGTTGGTCGAGATATCTCGCCTGCAGTAGTCTGAAGTTAACGCATCATTCTGGTCCATGCAGGGTGTTAATCTGTAATGAAACCTATAAGACGTAGCTAGTGCAAAAGTAGAGTTTAATGGACGAATTCAGTGTTTAATATGGGTATCCAAGTAAAACAGTCCAGACAGCTAATGCGTGTGCCCAGAACAGAGATCTTGAAACTTAGTTGAATATAGGCACAGAAAAAATATATATGAAATGTAAGAGGAAAGCATTGGCAATCATTGGTTATGCTATCACAGCCTAGGACTCGCCTGATGCTGCCATTGTCGTAAAGACAAATCTTGCTAGCATCTCAAAAAATTATTAAATCTTTGACTACTATTAATAATGTCTTATCGAATCATACCGTGAGAACACCTAAATTGTAATGGCATAGTCATGTTCGACAAATAGTGTGGAAGACATAACAATTGGAACATGTAAGCTGTCAGCCAATCATATCGCACTAAAGTTCAACCGTCAAAAGTTTTTTTAACTTTGCAACTTTGTTGTTTACAAATATGTAAAAATGTTCAGATTTCATGGGTCCATGCAACAAATTGAATAACTAAAACGTCGCTTTACTCATTAACTTTGGTGTATATTTTATTTATAGGTTAATTTTGTTACCATTGCCATACATGTACATTTCTTTGTATAGTTCTTTAGAACATAATGTGAACCATTAGTTGTCCCAATCAGTTGCAAGGGATTTATTATGATTCAATTTTAATGCATACTATCATTTATTTGCAGATAACCATAATCAGTATAGTCATTAAAAGGTATGTGCATTGGCTTTTTAAGAACTACTTTTCAACTTTTGGGAGTTTTAACCTTTAAGACTACTGGATTAATTTTTGTCAAAAACCACATTGAGTGGGTACAAGTTCATAATTTTTACTGACATATATTCACTTAAATGTTTTATAAATACAGTCAAACTTCGATAACTCGATCTTGAAGGGGACGAGGAAATAGTTCGTATGGGATCTTTTATATGCACCATCCCACAGACAGGGTAGTACATACCACAGCCTTTGATATGCCAGTCATGGTGCACTGGCTGGGACGAGAAATAGCCCAATGGACGCACCGACGATGATTGATCCCAGACCGACCGTGCATCGAGCGAACGCTATTCCACTTATTATGTAAGAGTTCAAATTTGAAACTATTGCAGCTGGTTGATTTCGCTTAATATTGTAAGAAGCGTGTGCTTTGCTGCATACCACTGAACTCTGAAAACTCTGCATCCACAGTTGAAAGACGAATTAATGTATCACTGTCATCACAAGCTTCCCACCCCATCCCACCCCATCCCAGATGTTGGCATCTTCGACGCTGTGGTACATTCACCTTGCATATATTGTAAATAAAAAATATAACCCAGATGAATTTGAAATATATGCTTGGGCATATAGGCTACATATATTTATTGACAGAAAAAAAAAGAAGACACTTACATACATATTTAAATAATAGAAAGTAAATGATATAATTAACAGTAGACGTATTGTGTCACAACATGGTGGAACTTAACCTAACAAATAAAACACTGAATGCCTAACAGGGGTGCACAAATTGGTTGTCAACGCGACCGGGACAACCAAAATATGTTGCAGGCAACCATTCTTTGTCAAACAGTTCACAGGCAATTCAAAAGTATCGGCACTGACAACTTGACTGACAGGCGATATAAATATCCACTCTAATGCTGCCATCCACTCGGCGTCCACCGTGCATGAGTTTGGCAGGAGGCGTTTGGAAAAGCCAGTGTGCCAGATATTTCTTCCCCAAACTAGTTGGTTGCTACCAATTCTTGCTACAAAATATTTCCTTTTCACCCGAAAAACCTTGTTTATGCATCCCAATATTGACGACTTGTGCTTACCGAGTGTGAATTTTTTAGACACCATCTGGCAAGCTTTAGTCTAATTAATAATGAAATATTTCTTAAATCTTGTCATTATTAACTTTACTTCAAAACAAATTATGCATTTTGTAAAATGTTTTTTTCATGTTTTAAGTTATTCGTCTTTTCATGAATTAAATTGTATTTTTGTTAAGGTACGGTCAACTCAAACAAGAGCCTTATGTGTTGGGAAGATGCATACGCGGACCACATACTGACACTTTAACAAATGAAAAACACGTAATTTTAGAGTTAATAAAAACCATGATTATTCTTGCTAACTAGGGGCAGCCATTTTGTTTCGTTTTTGTGATGTCCAGTGATATAGCTTGGGGCGAAGTGACGTCAGCTCCGTCGTCCATCTCCTCTATGCACAGTTTAAACAAATGCTCTAATTTATGACAAGGGCTTCGCTTCCATCATCCTGACTTGTAAAACAACATAAATGACTTGACAGTATTATAAACTAAATATATTTCAGTTTGCATCAATAGAACGAAATGGAGTTGTAGTATTTTTCTTTTTAAAAAAAATCCAAAGAAAAAATGCATATTATTAGGCCTATTGGTGGGGTATGTTTGAGCAAAAACTACCACTCACGATACCCAAGTGATAATATTTTTTTTCTTTGGGATGACGTACAGGTTTGTGATTTTAGATGGGAAAGTCTACTCAATCAAGGGTTTTACAGAATTACAGTAATAAAGCAGGACGGCTGATAATGTTCATTACGATTTGAGGGGTATCCATGCAGTTGTGTCACAGTACCCTGTGATCTTAATAAGAGGCACGTCTTTTTAGTGTGTCTAGACAGTGTCTGAGGACCGTCTAAATATACACCTGCCAATCAGGAATCACAGATACAGGCCACAGAAAGAAAATATCAATTAACTCAGAAAACACTCCAATTATTATTTCAGTACATGGGTTAATTTATTTACAAAACACAATATAGTTATTTCAACACTTTGACAATGGTGGTCTATTTTGTATTGAAAAATAATATATACTTGTTGCTGGCTTACTGGGATGGCTATTATTACAGAGGGCGTATTCACTGGCATGGTACAAAATGGCTGCACCCGTTATATATAATAGCCATCACATTTAACCGTTTTATTAATTAACTATACGATTATACTTGTTGATATTAAGCAATAATGTACATTATGTATCATTGAATATGCCTACCATCCCAAAAGCCTTGCTTAAGCTTCCCTTTAAATTGTTTAGTCATATCGTCAATATAAAATGTATTTGGTGGTGAAATAATCCAGATAGGGGTTAAACTATTAGTACTAAGTAGGGTCGATTTGACATGAGACAAAATGTTTGGCATCACTGAAAATGCGGATCAGGCCTGCTACTCATGATTGTCATGTGTACACTGTTTTATAGAGTATTCCCGTGCTTTCTTACTCTAAGGAGCCATTCAATAATTATGGAATTCCTGTGGCGTTTTGTGTTATTTGAATTGTATATGTTATAGAATGATGGAGGTTGTTTGTTAAGAATTATGTATCCTTTTAAAAACAATATCTTGTAATATTACTCGTGTTTAATTTGTTCGATCTCTTACACAGAGGTTAAGCAATCGTTAAAAATTTGCGCTGAATAATGTTGGCTAACACAAAACATGCGAAAGGCCACAAACTACACCAACAGCCATCCAGTTCATCAAAGTATTATGACTGACAGCCCAATCGAAGATGAGCTGTAGATAAATAATGTTAAAAAAGGAAAAAAACTAAACTGATAAGTAATGATGATAAAAACATTTTAAATTTCAGTTTCATTTTAATGACACTTCAGAATTATATTCATAAAATTTTATGAAATATGTGGGCAGCCAAACTTCAGCTACTGGTTTGCCCACTGAGAGATCGAAGGTGGAGTTATAGAAGTTTGACTGTACATAAGATAAAGTTCATATATGAATCTGTAAGTATTATTTTCTTGGTTTTTTTTTGTAATTTTTATATTTTAGATCTGTTAATGGTGATTAAAATTAGGCAAAATATTTAAAAAGAATTGATTACTTACGGGCATTTGTGGCCAGCTGTCCATTATTTCCGATAAGTGGTTTTCTGACCAGAATTTTAAAAACCCGAACAAACTATGATTAATATGCAATATTTGGTTATTTTCGTTGTTGATAAAATGATAAAATTTATTATCAAATTGGCTATCACAATCAGCTATCGATCCCTGAAAATGACTGTGACATGTCGCTATTGTTGTCAAGCGAAAATAATTGCTGAAAACTAGCTAGCATGTTGTAAACTAAACTGTTTCCTGTTAAGAAAAAACGTTTCCGGTGAGTGTCGTGTGCAAAATGGCGGGAAATACGAATTTGGGAATGCTTGTATACAGTGTACAGTATGTCGACTGGTGTGACGTCGGGTGAGATATCTCGTCTGCAGTAATCAGAAGGTTAAATTAACCTGTGTTTATTTGAAAAGACATGAAATGCACTGGTCTGTCATTAGCTGCAGACCTGTCAACCTGTAGTCAAGAGAAAGCAGGTGGTTTGTGTTAAAAAAGCAGATTTTTTAAATGCACACAATTGAACCCAAAATCACAAGTGTTTTTTTTAAACATTACAATAAGTTACATGAACACTACATAATGTTGCATGTATACGTTAACCTTAGATTTTGGAATTAATTTTTTTTAAAATTAATTTAGAAATATGTATTTTTTAAATTTTAATATGATTTAATACATATTTAAAAAAAATAGCTGTTTTATCTGTTAGAACACGAACAAGAAATTAAAAAATTTAATTAGTACATTTACGGTATTACTTACAGGCTGCATCATAGTTATTTGTGCTTTGTGTACCTAGTAACAGACAAATTTATTCAAATCTTATAAATGAATATTCAATTTTGACTATAATGAGGAACAGTGATGTGATATTTATTTAAAAATCATTATAATGATGCAATAAACATTGTATTTCCATTAATCATAAGTAAAACCTCATTACTGACATCGTGGGAATTATACAGGAATTATACCCCTTTCCGTAAGTAACTTTGTCAGATACAACATTTATTAATTGTACAAAAATAATCTCTTGAAGTGTAAGCTTGTTACCAACATTTTACTGCACAAACATACAAAATTAACTGACACAAGTATGTTTATATACTAATTGGTCTCTTGGTTGTGTTGCTGTGACGTGATTTTAACATGCATCGTGTGTATCGCTGTCAACTCTGGGCCAGTCTCGCACACAGTCTGGCAGTTCACACTCGTCATAGTTGCATTATGTAATCTAGCGGGAAGATGTTTTACAAGTCAGAGATGTTATTAGGACTAAATTGGATAGTTTTATATATATGGCAACACTGAATGTCAATACACAGCCTGTGGAATTGAGCAGCAGCACGCTTCGTAGCCATTACCATAAAACGATGACAACAAACATAATAACACACAGTTTATAAACTCCATGTGGTTTTTTAACAATATAAAGATCCCACAATTCTCAAGTCAGGACAATTCGGCCTGTTAAGTTCTCGGAAACCAAAATAGCCGCCGTTTTCCGAATGAGAGAAAACAAGTTGGAGTTACTTCCCTTATGTAATTTTGGCGGAAGTGCATCGAGATGTATCGGCAAGGACTGCTGAAATCAGACATGGATAATCCAGTTGTCCATCGGATTATCAGACTGATACTTCCGGAAGACTACCCAGCCTTACTTCTTCCTGAAGTTCTGGGCCAATCACCCCATCATCTCGTCATGAGTTCAGCCAAACCTCTCCTAGGACAGGAACCTCCGTTTATGTCGAAATTACTTTTTTTTAAAAATATTATTAAATAGTCTGATCCTCTCTTCTTTTCTTATTTATTTTTGGACTGTCCTTCTAAAATGTTCCAAATTATATAAAAAAAAAAAAAAAATCAATTCTATCCAGACAGGACCGACCGGGTTAGACATGCTTGAAACCTTAGTGGTATATGGGCATGTTAAAATTATCCGCTCCGCTCCACATCAATTTTTTTTTTATGCTTATAAAAATGTCATTTAACAAGAGGAATTGTCCCCCACATGGAATTGCAGGAGATTTGATTAAATCCTGGGAGACTCCTGCGGAATCCGGGAGGGTTGTCAGGTCTTTAGCTGTGGTGTGATCTGTGGCCTAGATCAGATTCAGGACCCATAATTTCAAAGCCATCTTAGTGCAATGAAATATAAAACCATCGTAAGCTATGATGCTCCTATGGCGTATGGGATAGTGGTTCATAGCTAACAGCAGTTTTATAAATTTTGTAACTTGATCAACATAGAATATTATAATAAAATGTTTTAATTTGATTTACTTGACAAAGAACGTAGTTATAAAATGTTTTAAATATACACATAATATTGTAATAAAAAAGTTTTAATTTGTTTCAGATCTCGTGGGTCCATGCCATATTCTTTCAAAAGTATTTTATTGGTGAGTATTTCAGGGTTGGACATATTTTTTCATTCATGGAAACATCAACTGATAAATTAGCTTTGCTTACTGTATAACACCATCTGTTATACTTGTAACAGTATGTACAACTTTCTTGTGTGAACTGGGGGGTCGGGCTGAGACTTAGCTTGGTTGGTAGAGCACTCGTCTGAGGTACTTGTTCAGTGGCTCGTATAATTGAACCTCTGGCAGACTCATTGGGTTTTTGCCCCTTCCAAACCAGTGCCCTACAACTGGTATGTCAAAGGCTGTGGTATATATGCTGTTTGAAGTCCGGTCTGTAAGAAAGTACACGTAAAAGATTCTTTGCTGATAATAGAAAACTATATCTTAAGTTGCTCTGAAAATTGTGTCAGGAATTAAACAAATGTACACTCAGTTTAAGATGAGATTAATTAATCAATATGCTTTAATCGTCATTAATACTTTATTTTTGTGATTGAATAAAATTCATCAAAATAAATTTCCACGCGAAATTAGAGGCTGACAAAAATTGGACATTAAAAAAACCAGTCTTGTTCAGTCATACGGGGCTGAGACCGTGTTGGTTTCCGTTTGGGACTAATACTAGCAACAGTGTAACACTTGTAACTTCAAATTAAAAAAATATATACTGAACAAAAAAAGAAACTTCCGATTTGTACATATAGTATTTGTTGTGTTAAAGAATTCATTGTGTAATGAAATTATATAGGTAGTATTAGCCTTGAGCTGTATTATCAGGATTCATGAATTTTATCGATTATTTTTGCACTGTTAATCGTCGACAACGTGAAATTCAATTTGCACATGCATGCATGGTTCGACATGTCCCGTGTAGTATCCGGTCAATTTGTTTTACTTGTCTTACTGACATTGTGTCAAGTGAACGAAAACGCTTCAAAATTTGTAAACAAAATTAACTTTTTTTTACATTGTAGCCTTTTTAGTATGCCAAGAATACCCAATAATTTACGCTAATGGGCGATTGCCATGCTTGATGCTGGCATGTCGACAGAAAACGTTGCAAGGCATGTTGGAAGTTCTAGTCGAGCGATACGAAATCTTCGCGTAAGATTTCGAACGACAGGAAGCACCAACGACTTGCCACCTCGTGGACGTCCGCGTGTTACAACACGTGGTCAAGACCGCTATATCATGAACACGCATTTGCGCAATCGATTCCAAACTGCCACTGCAACTGCTGCTAACACACCTGGGCTTCACAATAACCGAATCAGTGAGCAAACTGTTTGTAATCGTCTGCGGGAGAACGGTTTACATGCACGATGTCCTTACGTCGGATGCGTTTTAACGCAACGTCATCATCTAAATCGTCTTAATTGGGCAAGTGTACACACTCATTGGATACGGCGACGCTGGAATACAGTTCTTTTATAACGTGGTGATGGCAGGGTGCGCGTCTACCGTTGGAGAAATGAACGCTATGCTGACTGTTGTGTTCTTGAACGAGATCGTTTCGGTGGTGGGGGTTCTGTCATGGTCTGGGCAGCCATTGCCCATGGTTATCGTTCACCACTGGTCGTCATTGATGGCAATTTAAATGATCAACGTTACCGCGATGACATTCTTGCTCATCACGTCATTCCTCTGTTCCATAACAACGCCAACATCTCGATTTTTCAGCATGATAATGCCACCTCTCATACAGCTAGAGACACTGTACATTTTCTTAGGACAAATAACATTAATTTCATTGATGACTGGCCCGCTAAAAGTCCTGATCTCAACCCCATCGAGCATGTCTGGGATAGTCTGGACAGACGATTGAGGCGTCGTCCCAACCCACCTGCTAACGTCAACGAACTTCGTCAAGCGCTCATTCAGGAATGGAGCAATATTCCACAGGCAGAAATCAACACTTTAGTCAATTCTATGCGCCTGCGATGCACTGCAGTTGTCAATTCAAGAGGTGGTCTTACCAGTTATTAAGTGGGTGTTTTTGTTTTTAACCCCTACCACACTTGGTCAAAATTTCTCCCAGTTTCTGTTAACCTATGGCCATGATTTTTGCACCAAACGATGCATCATGGAACACTCTTTAAACGCACATATAACAATTATTCCCCTGGTTTGTTTTCATCAAGTTATGTTCAAGCAAAGTTAGCGGAAGGGCAATTCCACGCTAAAGTGGACATGGAGTGAAAATCAAATCATGTTATTCCTTATATATTAAGATTGTTTTTAATGTAAAAATGTCGGGACGTGTTTGACTTTAGTTATTTTATGAGGATACCGTCACACTAAAAATATGACACTCCATAATACACACTATGAATTTATGTACAGCAGCCATGTAATTGAAGGTAATATTCTTTTTATTAGTGTTTTTGTTTTACCACTAACAAAGTACTACACTTCATAATCCACTTTAATGAAGAATTTTTTTTTTTTTAGATTAGGGGAAATTAGAAAACATAAAATCAGTTTGTAATTCTGTTACCGAAAACAAACAAAAAGTTAGATTGTATTATTCATTTATATGTAATCAAGGAATCAACTCATATTCTCTGAGTATATGTTAATGAACATAATCAGACACATTTACTTTCAAATTCATACATTATTAGTAAAATTATATAGCTGTAAACTTGTGTAATTCCGTTACCATAGGTTTGTAATTCCGTTACCGTCTTTGGTATATATTGTTAAGAAACACTTAATATAAACCTACACAGTACTAAAATGCTACACTCTTATCCATATACACCAGTACATCAAGTGATGTAACAATAGGAAGATGTACAAAATCTTTTTTAAAAATCCATATGGTAATAGTACTAGTAGTGGCTCCAAATGCATTTGCGGAACACCCATAGCAAATATAAATGTCATCCCTTAACAATATAGAAATTAAGGAAATCTGATACACTTTAACTAAACAGTACTACTTAAAAGCTTCATTATGATGACTAAACATTATGACAAATCCATGACAAAATTCAAGTTATAATCAAAACCTACTAGAATTATATCGGGGCTCGAAATGTGAAGTAAAATAAAAGTAAAGTTTGTTTTATTTAACGACGCCGCTAGAGCACATTGATTTTTTATCTTATCATCGGCTATTGGATGTCAAACATATGGTCATTCACGACAGGCAGCAAGGGATCTTTTATTTGCGCTTCCCACAGGCAGGATAGCACAAACCATGGCCTTTGTTGAACCAGTTATGGATCACTGGTCGGTGCAAGTGGTTTACACCTACCCATTGAGCCTTGCGGAGCACTCACTCAGGGTTGGGAGTCGGTATCTCGATTAAAAATCCCATTCCTCGACTGGGATCCGAACCCAGTACTGTAGACCGATGGCCTGCCACGACGCCACCGAGGCCGGTCGAAGTAAAATATGGCCTGCCATTATTATTTTTTAAAATAGCAGGCTAAAAGAAATATGGCCTGCTGTGAAACAAAAATGGTCTGCTGGAAACATGAATGTAGGGTTTGGGACAATGTGTGGAAAATTAAGACCTCTGATATGTAGTTTAGAGCATTATAAAATTAAAATGTAACAGAATTATGAGCTCGACCTCAGCTAAATAGAAGATGAGATGATCGTAAGTACGTACATCTTTTTTTTGAAAAATGGTGCAATTTTTAGTTAATTTTAGCAGGTGAATGTTTATTTCACTTGCAAGATTTAAAAATAGACTTCTTTTCACTTTTTACAGACCACTATTTCAAGCTCTGTACATGTCTTTAAACATATATAGTGCCCAGAAAGTGGAAATGTAACATATTTACCAAAGGCATTTATTGACTGTATTTAATAATTTATATTTAAATGACAGGATATCCAGAAAATGGAAAGTATCATTCTAATTACCAACATTATGCTTTTAAATGTATATAATGGACAAAAAGAAAGCAACCGTTTTATAGTATTAATGCTGTTTTACAAGGAAATCTAATCTGATTAAAATTCTTAAAATGGAAAGATGGCATGTTTGGTTGGCCAAAAAAAATAAATACTGGTGTTTTGAATGTTGTCATGTATGTTACCATAACCTCAGATAGATGAGGAATTTTTTTATTAGGCATATCTTTCACTTACTGTAATACAATCTAGATGTTTGATGGTCAGTCTATATAATTTTAATTGGCCTGTGTTCCTCTGACCTGGTGTCATTCTCTTTGTTATTAACAATGTCACTGTTCAAGAATTTTTTTCAATTTTGGCAAACATTTTAAACATTTACTATGTAATATGTACATAGTTTAAATCTCCACTCATATACATGTACGTGTACACGCTACTGGTATTGAAACTAGTTATCATTTAAAATATTAATATGAATGCTTAAAACAAGTATACTGAATTATTATTTAACTCATAAAATTATGCAACATATTTGCAAATCAAATTTTAAAGTAAATAAATATTGTTTTTCAAAAGTAAATTCAGAGCGGTAATTCCGTTACCGAACTGTGTAATTCTGTTACCGGCATTCAGTGTTGTACAACAAAATTATGAAAAGATAATTTGTAATATAATTTCTATTTTGTTAATCACAAGTCATTAGGTCATCATTCCATCATGAAAATAAATAATTATTTCATCATAATTCAGAGTTTGTTGATTGTTTTTGCGGTGCCCGTAAAAATGGTGTCCGTTTTTACGTAATTCCAAACTAATTTAAGTACTCATGCACTACACCTTGCAGTAGAGAGTCTCACTTCTGTCCATAACAAGCACTAATGCAGTACTAGTGTATTACATAGTTACATCATTATGATAATTTTTCTTTGTGGACTAGCTGAGTTTAATGCCGGAAATATCTCTCCAACTCGTAATTCCATTACCATGGAATTGCCCGGAAGTTTCTTATTTTGTTCAGTATATATACCATATTTTCCGGCCTATTACAAGTACTAGTGTATAAACTGCACCCCTTGTTTTAAAACCAAGTTCCGACCTTTGTCGGACATTGTTTTATAACTTTTAAACAACTGCCTTTTAAAATAAAATATTATATTAATTATATATTTATAATATATATAATTACATGTAATATAATGAAATACAACAAAGCAAGATAGGCACAAAACATTAATGCGGTGTAAAGTTATCAGCTGAACACAGGTCACCTGTCAGGTGTATACCGTAGATCAGTCGTTCAGTATATTACTTTCCCAATCTAAATTGGCGATACACCTAGACTACCAAAAAAAAAGAAGAGTATTCACATGGGGACCTCCCATAACTGTTGAAACAATAAAATAACACAAATCTGTATGCACAATGTTATACTCTATATAAATTAGCAGACTAATTAGATTGGGAATGTCGACTTGTAACAAAAACATTACAGGTACTCCGATTATGTGATTTTAATTTGCAAGTTTCGTACTGAACTTAAATTCTGATATATTAATTAAAAACGTTACAAACCGGAAACAGAGGCACAGTGGTTACCGTAAAATTCATAAATAAAGCGCACCGTTTTAGAAACCGCACCTTGCAATTCACAGTAAAAAAAGTTGCGGCATGTAGGCCGAAAAATATGGTGTGTACATACAGACAATATATTATAAGATAATAAACAATCCTATTTTTTTTATGGATTTCTTTTACAAGTGGTAACAATGAAAGCAAACACATGTTTAAAAACGGAAGTAATCATTACAGTATGTTAAAATGTGGAAGTGAAAAAACCTGGGTGGCCGTGTACAGTGATGCTGTCTATACTCGTAGTACATATTGGGTCTTCACACTAAATGTTTTAGCTGTTGGTCAATCACAAACCATACTGAATGAGTGTTTTGACAGTGATAAATATTGTTTAAATCAAACTTAAGTAAGCACTGTGCATCACGTTTTTCTAATTATAATATGATTCATATCCCAATATTTGTGATATTTTGTTGGTGAAATAATTGGATTTATTAAAAATTGAGTATTAATTGTCAAGCATAAATACTTGTTGAAAACCACTTTTCAAGTTAGTTGAATTTAATGATGTGTTCATATGAAATAGATTTACTTACTAGAGAATGAGCTAAAAAGTATACATAAGATGCAAACATTGTATTACATTATATTTGATTTATTTAGTATGTCGTATGTATGAAGGTGGTGTGATTTAGCATCACTTCATTATCTCCAACTTCAGTGAAACAACTTGAGTGAGACAACACTGCTATTCAGTTTGGTGTGATTCTTTTGCAGATTTGTTTCTAGTGACAATGCAAATTAACCTTTGCTTGAAGGTTGTGTTTTAAGGTACGTGGGTTTTTTGTTTTTTTTGAGAAACTATTTAACCAAGTTCTAAAAGCATCTTTGTTGCTTTAAAGTTTGTTAAAATATTTGCTGGATTTAGTAAGAAATTACAATGTTTTTCTTGAGGCTATTATGATGCATTTTTGTCAAATAATGGACTTGATTCCTTAACTTGTGTGTAACTTGGTATTCAGGGTGTAAAATATGTAGATGTGTACAGATATGTTGTAATATTATTTCTGTGTGTAGCAATTAATCAGGTTTATAGAAAAGTACAAATGTTTGATAATGGTCTTTTTCTTCCTAGATTGCATTCCAAGTAAGGGCAAGCATAGTTAAGCATTCTGATACTAAGTCAAGTGCCTCTCTCTCAGGTAAAAAAAATCCTTTACATTTTTAACATTTTAATAAATTCTCATCTCCATACTGCAGATTTAAACTGTAAATTCGGTTTTGGACATTAATGCTCTTTTTATACTGCAGAAATAAAATGTAAAATTAATTCTCAACATTAGACTAAATTCTTCCATACAAAACTGAATATTTAAAATGTAAATTTGGTTCTTAACATTACAATAAAAGTTATCTATTCATGCTATATATTTAAAAGGTGCATATAATTGATATTTTAAAATTATTATTCAAGTTAATACAGCACAGGTACAAGGTGTTTGAAATTGTCCATCAAGTGACAGCTAGACTGTATGTTGCTATAATGCTCTACATCAAGTGACTGCTAGCCATTATGTTTGTATACCTGTCATTAATACTATATACACCAAGTGACAGCTAGCCATTATGTTTGTATACTGCTCATTAATACTATATACACCAAGTGACAGCTAGCCATTATGTTTGTATACCTGTCATTAATACTATATACACCAAGTGACAGCTAGCCATTATGTTTGTATACCTGTCATTAATACTATATACATCAAGTGACAGCTAGCCATTATGTTTGTATACCTGTCATTAATACTATATACACCAAGTGACAGCTAGCCATTATGTTTGTATACCTGTCATTAATACTATATACATCAAGTGACAGCTAGCCATTATGTTTGTATACTGCTCATTAATACTATATACATCAAGTGACAGCTAGCCATTATGTTTGTATACCTGTCATTAATACTATATACATCAAGTGACAGCTAGCCATTATGTTTGTATACCTGTCATTAATACTATATACACCAAGTGACAGCTAGCCATTATGTTTGTATACTGCTCATTAATACTATATACACCAAGTGACAGCTAGCCATTATGTTTGTATACCTGTCATTAATACTATATACATCAAGTGACAACTAGCCATTATGTTTGTATACCTGTCATTAATACTATATACACCAAGTGACAGCTAGCCATTGTTTGTATACTGCTCATTAATACTATATACATCAAGTGACAGCTAGCCATTATGTTTGTATACCTGTCATTAATACTATATACATCAAGTGACAGCTAGCCATTATGTTTGTATACCTGTCATTAATACTATATACATCAAGTGACAGCTAGCCATTATGTTTGTATACCTGTCATTAATACTATATACACCAAGTGACAGCTAGCCATTATGTTTGTATACCTGTCATTAATACTATATACATCAAGTGACAGCTAGCCATTATGTTTGTATACTGCTCATTAATACTATATACATCAAGTGACAGCTAGCCATTATGTTTGTATACCTGTCATTAATACTATATACATCAAGTGACAGCTAGCCATTATGTTTGTATACTGCTCATTAATACTATATACATCAAGTGACAGCTAGCCATTATGTTTGTATACTGCTCATTAATACTATATACATCAAGTGACAGCTAGCCATTATGTTTGTATACTGCTCATTAATACTATATACATCAAGTGACAGCTAGCCATTATGTTTGTATACCTGTCATTAATACTATATACATCAAGTGACAGCTAGCCATTATGTTTGTATACTGCTCATTAATACTATATACATCAAGTGACAGCTAGCCATTATGTTTGTATACCTGTCATTAATACTATATACATCAAGTGACAACTAGCCATTATGTTTGTATACTGCTCATTAATACTATATACACCAAGTGACAGCTAGCCATTATGTTTGTATACCTGTCATTAATACTATATACACCAAGTGACAGCTAGCCATTATGTTTGTATACCTGTCATTAATACTATATACATCAAGTGACAACTAGCCATTATGTTTGTATACTGCTCATTTATACTTCTTTTTAATGTGTATCTCGGATCGGACACTTATGTTTACTGTTTTTGTTGGTTTTTCAGGATATGAGAAAATTATTCCTTCCAAATTCAAGGAAGTACAATAAATATTCACAAACACTTGTAAGTATAATAATGGTTTTACTTGGGTTTTTAGGGATGGAATCTACTGAAAACTAAACTGGTGTAGTGAGTTAATAAAAAACATACGAAGCACACATGTATTTTGTGGGTCTGAAGATGGGGGCTCCTTCCCGAAATAAGGTGGCACTTAAAATTCATAATTTGTATACTAAACATTCCCACTATATATATTTATTATGTTTGTTGTAATAAATCAATTGGAGGGCTAAACATTTCACTTAATATTAATAATCTTTATTGCATGGCAATAATTTGAATAAATAAACAATATTTAGTAGACATTGAAGATCTTGAATTGTACTATCAATTAGTTTCTTTTTTAGTACAAATTAAAATATGAATATGCTTTATATATTTGTCTGTACATGCACACATTTTTAGAATTTAATGAGCATCACAAGAAATTATATATATATTATTTTTGTTTTTCAGTGTGAGCAAGTTTTTCTACTCTCCAATCATTTGTAATTTAACAGTGATCTTCATTCTTAGGCAACGAATTACTCATCATTTTAAGAACCAAAAGGTTCGTGGCAAGAAATGCACCAAAGTAAGTAATTGATGGTATTGTAAAAAATCATGTGTTGGTTTTACAGTGTTCGTAAGTTAGATGTGTCATCCTGTGAAATAGATGTTTTGAACATGTTGCATTTAAAGGCATATTAACTCACATTTTACCTATTTAAAGGCATATTAACTCAAATTTTAGCTATTTAATGGCCCAACAGTAATGTTGGGAATCGGTTGCAATTTCATCATCGATCATCGGTTGTAATTGGTTAGCACCAATCGATTGACAATTGGTTAGAATGTATAGGAACTTGGAGAGGATTGGACAAATTCGGAACTATGCACCTATTTAAAAAATATATCATGATCATCTAAAATGTCTCAAGTAGTAATTTTTACTTCTAAATGTTGTTACATTTCCCAAACAGATATCTTTTACATGAGATGTGAATTTTGTTGCAGGTTTGTAGAATATTTTGGGGAACAATATAGCAAAAACCTAAATGTAGAGTTGAAATAGCATAATGGATTCATTTCTTCAATATAGCTACATATCCATAAGCAACTGAAAAGCTACATTTAAGCATTCTACAGTGATACTTTGTTTAAGTAGTTTGTTATAAAGAGAATAATACATTAGTGGCCGTTAGATACCATCTATCTCATAATGAGTTGTTTTAAAATGCATCTTAACGAGCGAAAGCCAGTTTGATACATTTTTAAACAACGAGTTGTGAGATAAATAGTATCTAATGGACACGAAATATAGTTATTTTTACTTTAGACATAAAATATGCTGGGATTTGGGTTTGTAGGTGACAATAATCATCATGATACTTTTATTTTACTTCGTGTTAATGACTGCTTGAACCTTTAAAAATGTAATACGAAAGACCAGTTTTCCCTGGTACAGCAGAACACCACTACCCAACAGTATTAGCTAAAAATACATTTGAATTGTCCCTTAAAATATTTTGTTCAGTCGTCTACATAACTACCATAACAAATTTATTATCAACATTTTATAAAAATATTTGAAGTATAGTGCAGTCCCATAAATCAGGGAAAAAATAATGGCCGTTTGAAGCAGAGTGTACTCGATAATAAACGTTAACATTAATTTATTTTAATAATACAAACATTTTAAACAGTGATGATCCCTACTTACTGGTAGACAACTCGCACAAATATTGTTACTTAAACAACGCTTGTCTTTAGATTACCACATGCATTTTCAACCCTATCAAACTCATTATTATACCAAATAGTCGTATTGTCCCATGGGTAATTACACATTAGTATTCACTATGGCGTAGGCAGTTTTACGTTTTTAAAGTGTATCTAAACATTCTCTAGTCGGTTGTTTAGGTAGTTTCCACTCATCTCTGGTGGAATTGTCTATCAGCATCATTAGCTGCTAGGGGTGGGACGTAGCCCAGTGGTAAAGCGCTCGCTTGATGTTCAGTCGGTCTTGGATCGATCCCTATTAGTGGGCCCATTGGGCTATTTCTCGCTCCAGCCAGTGCACCACGATTGGTATATTAAAGGCTGTGGTATGTGCTATCCTGTCTGGGATGGTGCATATAAAAGATCCCTTGCTGTTAATCCAGGGCTGCATACTTGTGTGGATTGGCCATATTTTGTACGGTTAAAGGTATTTGACGTCAAACATAGGATTGTTGTGGTATTATAGCGGAAATCTTTGCCAACTTTTTGGTTGTCGGGAATTGCCAAAAAAATACATAGCTTGGTCTCTGACTGTAATGAGAGCGTATTTATGTCCATATGTCCGTCTAGCTCTATTACAGTCAGATTACTCGGGCTACGTTTTAGCCTGATCCCGAAAGATTAACTCAGGCTATCTGTGCTTGCGCTTGCGCAGATCATTACGTGTTTGCCGCGAGTTTGATGTATCTATGATTTAAATTACTATTGCACCTATTGACTCCATTTAAAATGCCCGGAAAGTGTCATGTCCACTCCAAGAATAAAACTGCATTTTAAAATGCCAAAATAAATTACATTAATTTTTTTATTACTGGTAATCCTACATGTATACCACGCAGCTTAGTCAAGGAAAAAGTTTTAACTCTGACAAACATGTCTAAAAACTGCAAAAAACACTTTGTTGTGATTGAGTTTGCTTGGAAATGGTTTTGGAAATTTGGATTTGTGGGCTATGGAAAGTTTTGGAAAAGTTGTGGAAATTTTAACAGCCCAATGAAAATTGCAGAAGAAGCCGACATGGATTTCCGTCCATTGTGGTTCAGTTAAAATACTTTGGATGATACAATAGTGAGGTTTGGTATTCCATTTAGAATGTAATTTTAATATGTATAATTGATATATGGAGAAATAAAGGTTTGGTATTCCATTTAGAATGTAATTTTAATATGTATAATTGATATATGGAGAAATAAAGTCCTGTAAATGTGTTATAATATGCCTTTAAACCTTGTTTGTCTCTATTCTGCTTTAAATATATGCAGTCAACAGGGGACAAGATACCCATGTAGCCACACGAGTTGTGCTAAGTAAATTTGTGTTGCTGGTGAACCACGCAATCCCAATGCATTTATACTGCACGTGGTCCTATACTATATTGACATTATAAGGGAATTTGAAACACGCCCATTCTGCAATGACATTGTATTTGACATTTTTGGAATACACTTAAAAGTTCTGTTCATCCTAAATTATGATCTTAGAACCTGAATCTACGAGATATATTGATTACTATGCATGGCATTTGTGCACACACACTTTTAGAGACTGGTGGTAACTATATGGGTAGGTGATATGATCCTTATCCCCTTATACAAGGTCACGATAACTAGATGTGATATTTAATGGCACTAATTCTAGTTATTAGGAAGTGTATAAAATATTTTCAGCGATTACAACTTATATATTTTACTTAGAACTTGCTGAGAGATCTGTTTCAGCTAAAACCAGTGAACCTCTGGTCATCCAGGCCCTGTGATTATAAACCTGAAAGTCTACACTTTAATAAAGTCCAGACTTTAACGTCATGGCACCGCCATTGAAATAGCATTATTAAGTTTTATAAGCACGGGCCCTAATTGTTGTAGTGGTCTTTTGGGGTGTTGTATTGGTCCTTAGGGGTGTTTGTAGTGGTCCTTAGGGGTGTTTGTAGTGGTCATTAGGGGTGTTTGTAGTGGTCCTTAGGGGTGTTTGTAGTGGTCCTTAGGGGTGTTTGTAGTGGTCCTTCAGATGTTTGTAGTGGTCCTTCGGGGTGTTTGTAGTGGTCCTTCAGATGTTTGTAGTGGTCATTCAGATGTTTGTAGTGGTCATTAGGAGTGTTTGTAGTGGTCATTTAGATGTTTGTAGTGGTCATCCAGATGTTTGTAGTGGTCCTTCAGATGTTTGTAGTGGTCCTTCAGATGTTTGTAGTGGTCATTAGGAGTGTTTGTAGTGATCATTCAGGTGTTTGTAGTGGTCCTTCAGATGTTTGTAGTGGTCATTCGGATGTTTGTAGTGATCATTCAGGTGTTTGTAGTGGTCCTTCAGATGTTTGGAGTGGTCATTAGGAGTGTTTGTAGTGATCATTCAGGTGTTTGTAGTGGTCCTTCAGATGTTTGTAGTGGTCATTTGGATGTTTGTAGTGATCATTCAGGTGTTTGTAGTGGTCCTTCAGATGTTTGTAGTGGTCATTCGGATGTTTTGTAGCTCAAAATGTGTATGTATCATGGTAGGTGCCTGCCCATGGACTCTATATTGTTATATGGCATTGCATCACCGTATCATGACACGTCTTGTGGAAACATGCAAGTATGCACACACAAAACCAGGGTTCATGTTGCACAAATGTGGAAGATAATATCTTGTTGACAAACAGTAATAATTATTACCTACTGGCTAATTAAAGATGAGAAGTTTGCATATATATATTTTTGTTATTTGTATTTGACAAACATCAGTCTTCGTCAGCCAAGGCGAGCGGTCACTTTGTATTTGCCAAACATCAGTCTTCGTCGGCCAAGGCAAGCGGTCACTCCCGCCAATCCACACTTGCCTGCAATGTGTTAGGAGAGCTGTAAATTGTTTGCCTTTCAATAAAATATTTAATATATTTTTTATTGAAACTCCATGTGATTGCTTGCCTAGCTCCATTTCAGGAGAGTAATCTTCAGCTCGCCTTGATTTCACTCATGGCGAAGACTGCATGCTATATTATGTTTTATAATGCTTTTCATCATGTGATTGCAACATTAATTTCTTAAAGCAATAGTTCAATCTCTTTCTTTAATATGTTAGAGCATTGAAGTATTTATTAACTTATAACCCAGGGGTATAACAATCAGTAATATTTCTATTTGTGCAGGTGCAGTATCACTGTTAATTGCAAGGTAATTTTCTAATATGTGCAAATGCATCTGAACTATTTCTCTTTTAGTTATTCCGGTAGTAAATTTTCTTTTATTGTATATAAGTTTATGCAAATATTTTAAAGGTAACTATATACATGAAAAATAAACATTAATATTTAAATAGTATAATAATGTTTTCGACATGAAATTGTTGAGGATGATCAAACCATGTGTATTAAGTTCATGTGGCCCACCTCAAAGTTTGTCAGTTTTGCTTTGCAAAAATTACATCATATATTTTACATATTAGCAGTACTGAAAACCATTTGCCTGTGTTATAGTGATCTAAGCATAAAGTACAACTACATATTCTGACGGAGCAAACTTTCGTTAATGTCAACAACAGAATGTTTATTTAGATGATGTTAGATCAAAATATGGAATAAGTAATTTTTGAAGTCCAGAAAATGGTTAAAGAATCCTTTGTAGTTATTCTTGCAGGAAATTTAGGGTTTGGGTGTTACAGGTGAGTGGGCTGATGTCAGTATATAATTTTTAACGGGCTTTTGTCTTTTGGCAGTTGGAAGGAAAGGTGCTAATCAATGGCCTGCTAATTGTTCGTGGGGAGGTAACGACGACAGGGGAGGTAACGACGACGGGGGCTGGAGTCAGGGACCATCCGTTACGGGTAGTGGCTGGAACGAACCAGGTGAGAAGGGGGGGGGGGGGGAGAGATCCTGGTGGAGTACATCTCTTTAACATTAAAGGGACACACCCTAGTTGCGGCTATTTGTTAACCATTACAGCGTTGTTTTTCGCTATTAAACCCCATTTTTCACAAATAAAATTGCACTTTACTTACATTTTATTATTTAGAATACATATTTTGATTCACCTGAAGTGCTTTTTGGTAATCCTGATGTTTGTAAAACCACGAAATGCATTTTTTGCATTTTTTCACAAGACGTTCTGTCGAGAAAAAACCGTTAAGCAAGCGATGTCCAATCTATTTTTAATGTCACAGACGTTGGTATATCACGAGACCGTTATCATTTTGGTTCGGTTTGTTTTCTCGTGCACGGTTCGTGCAATCAACATCCGATTTGTTGTTGTTCATTTGTGAGATTTTTCGTCAGTTCGTGAACATTTTCAGTAACAATAAAGTTCAGACAAGTAAGTGTCTCAATACAAAACGTTACAAACCCTTAAAACCAATAATTTTGCTAAGTCTTACGATATCTGGAGAGGGGATACAACCAGGACAGAACAGTTGGAACATGTCCAGGAGAGGTGAAACGAATGCACCCCAAGTCTGTGAAATTTGTCGTGACGTAGGCATTGTTGTGCTTCGAGCGACATCTACCGGTGACATCAGAATACTAACTTTCAAAATTATTTCAAGCAATTGGGACATGGGGATTCCCATGGTATTTATCGATATAAAACCTGCTTTTTCACTCCATTTGATAAAAACGTGATCTAAGTGTGTTACAGGTTTGTAGATAACCAAATTATAATTTATTTTCGCTGGATGGAACTAGGGTGTGCGGCTTTAAGGTGAAATACGCTTGGTTTATAACTGATCACTTTAGACAGTTGATGCTTCACAGCACCATTTGTCATGTCGTTACTTGTAGCAGGGTAATATAGATAGATTGGTTTAGGAAAAAATCCTACAAAATTCTGATATGATTTTTAAAATCTATCTTTGATGATTACACATGGATTGACCTGTGTAGTATTTAAATAACCCATTGGTTTGAAGTTACTTGGTATATGTAGTACAAACTGATATCAGCTGTGCAAGTGGTATGAAGTTACTTGGTATATGTAGTACTAACTGATATCAGCTGTGCAAGTGGTATGAAGTTACTTGGTATATGTAGTACAAAATGATATCAGCTGTGCAAGTGGTATGAAGTTACTTGGTATATGTAGTACAAACTGATATCAGCTGTGCAAGTGGTATGAAGTTACTTGGTATATGTAGTACAAACTGATATCAGCTGTGCAAGTGGTATGAAGTTACTTGGTATATGTAGTACAAACTGATATCAGCTGTGCAAGTGGTTTGAAGTTACTTGGTATATGTAGTACTAACTGATATCAGCTGTGCAAGTGGTTTGAAGTTACTTGGTATATGTAGTACAAACTGATATCAGCTGTGCAAGTGGTATGAAGTTACTTGGTATATGTAGTAAAAACTGATATCAGCTGTGCAAGTGGTATGAAGTTACTTGGTATATGTAGTACAAACTGATATCAGCTGTGCAAGTGGTATGAAGTTACTTGGTATATGTAGTACAAACTGATATCAGCTGTGCAAGTGGTTTGAAGTTACTTGGTATATGTAGTACTAACTGATATCAGCTGTGCAAGTGGTATGGTGCCACTTGGTATATGTAGTACAAACTGATATCAGCTGTGCAAGTGGTATGAAGTTACTTGGTATATGTAGTACAAACTGATATCAGCTGTGCAAGTGGTTTGAAGTTACTTGGTATATGTAGTACTAACTGATATCAGCTGTGCAAGTGGTTTGAAGTTACTTGGTATATGTAGTACAAACTGATATCAGCTGTGCAAGTGGTATGAAGTTACTTGGTATATGTAGTAAAAACTGATATCAGCTGTGCAAGTGGTATGAAGTTACTTGGTATATGTAGTACAAACTGATATCAGCTGTGCAAGTGGTATGAAGTTACTTGGTATATGTAGTACAAACTGATATCAGCTGTGCAAGTGGTTTGAAGTTACTTGGTATATGTAGTACTAACTGATATCAGCTGTGCAAGTGGTATGGTGCCACTTGGTATATGTAGTACAAACTGATATCAGCTGTGCAAGTGGTATGAAGTTACTTGGTATATGTAGTACAAACTGATATCAGCTGTGCAAGTGGTATGAAGTTACTTGGTATATGTAGTACAAACTGATATCAGCTGTGCAAGTGGTTTGAAGTTACTTGGTATATGTAGTACAAACTGATATCAGCTGTGCAAGTGGTATGAAGTTACTTGGTATATGTAGTACAAACTGATATCAGCTGTGCAAGTGGTTTGAAGTTACTTGGTATATGTAGTACAAACTGATATCAGCTGTGCAAGTGGTTTGAAGTTACTTGGTATATGTAGTACTAACTGATATCAGCTGTGCAAGTGGTATGGTGCCACTTGGTATATGTAGTACAAACTGATATCAGCTGTGCAAGTGGTATGAAGTTACTTGGTATATGTAGTACAAACTGATATCAGCTGTGCAAGTGGTATGAAGTTACTTGGTATATGTAGTACAAACTGATATCAGCTGTGCAAGTGGTATGAAGTTACTTGGTATATGTAGTACTAACTGATATCAGCTGTGCAAGTGGTTTGAAGTTACTTGGTATATGTAGTACAAACTGATATCAGCTGTGCAAGTGGTTTGAAGTTACTTGGTATATGTAGTACAAACTGATATCAGCTGTGCAAGTGGTTTGAAGTTACTTGGTATATGTAGTACAAACGGATATCAGCTGTGCAAGTGGTTTGAAGTTACTTGGTATATGTAGTACAAACGGATATCGGCTGTGCAAGTGGTTTGAAGTTACTTGGTATATGTAGTACAAACGGATATCGGCTGTGCAAGTGGTTTGAAGTTACTTGGTATATGTAGTACAAACTGATATCAGCTGTGCAAGTGGTTTGAAGTTACTTGGTATATGTAGTACAAACTGATATCGGCTGTGCAAGTGGTTTGAAGTTACTTGGTATATGTAGTACAAACTGATATCAGCTGTGCAAGTGGTATGAAGTTACTTGGTATATATAGTACTAACTGATATCAGCTGTGCAAGTGGTTTGAAGTTACTTGGTATATGTAGTACAAACTGATATCAGCTGTGCAAGTGGTATGAAGTTACTTGGTATATGTAGTACAAACTGATATCGGCTGTGCAAGTGGTTTGAAGTTACTTGGTATATGTAGTACAAACTGATATCAGCTGTGCAAGTGGTTTGAAGTTACTTGGTATATGTAGTACAAACTGATATCAGCTGTGCAAGTGGTATGGTGCCACTTGTGTAACAGCAACACGAGACTGTTCTCTGGTCTGGGAGCTCTTAGCTGATCAATTTTGTGGTCAACTTACATTGATTTTTTACATGGTACTTGTCACTTAAAAACTGCCTAAAATTAAAATCTTGACAGTGTTGTATTTTTCATAGAGTATATTCTGACATAGAAAATGCATTGAATTGCATGGAGTAATTAATGGTGGTGTGTAACCATAAGCATGGTTATTGAAGTGTATTACATTTAACAAAATGTAATATTTGAAGTGGTGTCAATTTTCCAGTTGTACTGAGTGATTGTTTTCACTGCATATGTACTTGGTTTGCTGATGGTCCCAAATGCATAAAAAACCCATACAAATATGCTAATTTCATATTAAATTTTAACATTTGACTAAAATAAATTGAATATTTTCACAAAGGGTGTATTTATTTATATAAAGCTACTTATTTAAACTTTATTAAGATATAAATTACCTTGCAATGAAAGCAGTGATACTAATTGTTACCATATTTAACTGAACCCTGTGTTCCAGAATGCACATCTAGACCAAATGGAATAGGTTCACAAACACACCACAGTGAAATTCACAATTATTTGATATACATTATTTGCACATTTATTTTTGTATTATCGATATAAGTACTGTAAACTATTAAAAACATGGTGTTTTACTAAATGACCGTGAACTTTGTTTCTTTCTCACTCTTTAAAAATCACAATGTCTTCTGTTAAAATATGGTGTCCATTCTTTATGCAGATTCCATAGCTTGTAAAGTTACAATAACTAGTGAATTCTTCTTATAAGAGATGAGCTGATAGGCAAATGTGAATATCAGATATTCCTCTCTTTAACTGATGGGTCATGTGGTTAAGCATTTTGACTAAAGTTACCATCCACTTTCATTTCTTTCACAAACATGAATGTGAAAATGGTGGTTGAAGTGCTGTATAGACATTGGAAGTTGATTCTTGAATATAAGTCCTTTAAGGCAACACTCCACCATTTGTTGTGTTGTTACTTGCTGTAGCAGCTTAATATAGTCCGGTTTAGGAAATAGTTAATAAAAAAACAAAATACTACAAAATTCAGATATGTTTTTAGAAATCTTTCTTTGAAGTTACTTGTTATGAAGGCTGTTGAGTGAACAATTTGGTGGTCGACCTATGTGGATTTTGTTTACACGGTACTTGTCAGTTGAGAGTACAGCAGGTGGAGTGATATTAAAAAAGGGAAACTCGCTGGTTGTAGGATTTTGACACAGAACCTTAGAGGAGATGGGTAATAGTAATCATACCCAGTTAAAAACAAAAACCTGCTGGGTTTGCTTAAATTAGTTCATCTTTATTTCTGTGTGTTGAAAATCCCTGCTACAGTTTGCAGTGATCGTATTGTTGTCATGTAGCTATAGTTCACTAAATATAGCACTAAATAAAATTATGTTTAGAGACTATGCATATGTAACATTATTTCATCTAAATAAAGTTTGGTTTGACAGCTTTGTAAATTCCGCCTTTCTTTCATTTGGATCTAGCTGCAAAGGACAAAAGTCAGGATATAGGAACTTGGAATCCATCGGATTCGTCTGGCACTAGTTGGAACCAAAGCTCAGGCAATACTAACGTAATTGTGGATTCTTCGGATAAAGAGGCTTGGCCGTCCATTGGAAACTGTGACAATTGCTCTGATGCCGGGGATGAAACGGGCTCAGTTAAGTCGGGATCTGTGATATCTAGCTCAAGTAGTCATGGACCGAATCACGAGACCAATTCAGGGTCATGTGCCATGCCAAGTGCTTCCAGTTCTTGGAGCGCAACCTCCGTTTTCGGTGGTGTTGAATCAAATACTTGGGGGATAAACAATCCTTTGAGTACATCCTCTGCCAATGTGAATCCTGTTGGTTGGGATTCGCTAAATCCACATTCAAGTCTTTCCGTTTCTGTGAACAACAAAGGACATAATATGCAAGTTGGAACCAGTATTTCAGCTGGTGGTGATAATTCATTAACTACAATGAACTCCAATGCCTCTGGCTATATGAGCTGGGGCATGGGTGCCCCTGGGCAGGGCAACCCGAAACCACAAAATTCCATGCAGATGCAAACCTCAAATGGCAAAAATATGCATGGTGCTGTGGTGCCTAGCAGTGGTGCTCAACGTGTCGACACTCTCGGGAGTGGCAATCCGACTGGACCCGTGAATAATCAAAGTTCGTGGCAGGGTAGCAACGGTTCATTTGGTGGCCTGTCAGGATATGCAAAGACCTCTGAGGGGGGATGGAATAATTCAAGTGCTGTGATGAACAATAGTGGGAGCAGTGGCAAGGAAAAAAGTGGCAATAACGGCAGTGGGGACACAGGAACTGCTGCGTGGGGCAATCCTGAACCACCTGCCTCGGGCTTTTCAGCAACTTGGGGAGCAAATCCACCTTCTCAATCCCGCTCACAATGGGACACTTCTAAGTCACAAGGGGCAGATAATCCAAATGGTGCAGCTAATAGTCAGGGATCCGGCAATAAAACAGATAGTCTTTCTTGGGCGGAGGCTGCAGGCAAGGGATTAAATATCAGTCACAGTTCCGGCAGTGAACTGCCTGTGACGGGTGTTGTGGCAGCCCGACCCACCAAAGAGGAAGAGTTTATTCGATGTGCCATTGAGAGTCACGACGGGTGGGGAGCCCGGCCAGTGAGGCAGGACACTGGCTGGGAGACACAGGAATCTCCAAAGACGAAACGCAAATTCTCCACTGACAGTGGTGGCAATGGCAATGGTGGTGCAGCTAATATGTGGAACAATAACAATGGTACAGCAATTTGGGAGGCAGTCCGTGCAAACAGCGGAGGGGGTGCTGGAGGGAATGGAAATGGAGCAGGAGGGGGTAACAGTGGATGGAATGGTGCTTCTGGTGGCAATCAATGGGAGGAAGATTCCAACACTTGGAACGATCCTTCTGCAAAACTCAATCCAAATTCAATAGGTACGTGGGGAGGTGGATCGGATAATGCACAATCTAACATGTGGGGGAACAAGACTGAAACTGGGTGTTGGGATGAAAGTGGCCCCACTCGCCAGTCGGTTCAGTCGTGGGACGACCCCCAGGCAAGGAGAGACGCAGCCAGTGTGAACGACGGAACAAACTACTGGCGGGAGCCCAGCACCAGCTCCCGCTCATCCAGCTGGAACAGTACCCCCAGCACCCCGGCCACCCCCATGACGCCAATGGCTCCACCGATGCAACAGATGCCACCACGAGAAATCCAGAAGCCTGGTGCCACTGGATCTGGTTGGGGAGATCCCAACCCTGGCTGCAAGGTTGACGACGGTACCAGTATCTGGGCAGCCAATGCTCAGCAACAGGTAAATATACATTTAACATGCATCACATTCACACAAATATGGAAAACCAAAATTTTAGATTTTTCATTTGATTAATGTTACATCGCTTAATGTACATTGGCATTATTTGCACTCAAGTTGAATTACTTGACAAGCTTTTAATGATCATGGAAAACACTTGTTTTATTTTGGCTTGTATTTACTTTTATTTAACAAGAAACTTGAAACATTTTGTCAATACCAACATATCAGAAAACTTGCCTGCAAAGAACTGAAGTTTTTTAAAATTATTATTATTCTTTAGCTTGCTTACTGTAGATATAGAACATGTGAATATCAGTTCTAAACATAGTGAAATGATTTTACTGGTAACTTCAAATTAAGATGTAGGCTGTGCACTTGATTTTAGTGTTGATTACTGGCAACAGTTGATTTCCAATACTTTCAATTTTGATGGCTTTTTTTTAACTCTGGTCATTTGTAAACATAACTGTCCCGTGATGCATTCATCTAACAATGTAATTGACATTCATAAAACTTCAAGTGTAACCTTTATAAAAAATACTTATGGGGGAATTTCACATTATTTGTAGCAGAGACAAAAATTATCACTTGACATTAACAGAAAACTTAGAAAAACAGTAAAAGCTATAATATGCCAAAATGGGGAAGAGAATGAGCTAAAATGTGCAGTTGATGGCCTCTAAAGATGTATTTGTGTTTCAGGCACGTGCGAGTGGCTGGGGCGATATTCAGTGGAATCCAGCCGTCGGTGCCAAGCCAAAGACTCCCTCTAC
Source organism: Gigantopelta aegis (assembly GCF_016097555.1). NCBI lineage: Eukaryota > Metazoa > Mollusca > Gastropoda > Neomphalida > Peltospiridae > Gigantopelta > Gigantopelta aegis. The sequence goes on along the minus strand of NC_054706.1, from coordinate 81,103,315 downwards.
CTCTAACTGGGAACCCGGGGACAATTCCAGCTGGAACTCGAGAAAGGTTTGATGCTGTCTTGTTTGTCATTGCAATTTAATGTTTTAACTTTTGAAGAGTGTTGAGTGAACTTAATCGTACTTTTATTAAGTGTGTAGACTTCTTTTTAACAATAACAAACATCAACATGAAATAGCCTACAGGTCTGAATCTGCAGTACAAATGTAACGGTAAATACTTAGAAATATTTGTTTATTTAAGTCACTCACCTTATTTTCCAACATATGTACCTTTATGGAGTTCTGTATGATATGCATTTTGAGCTATTAAGAAGTTAACTAATACAGAATTTAATGGTGTGAATCTGAATAATGAAAAAACATCTTACCAGTGTTCTCGCTGGGTGAAAATTAAAGGAGGGTGGCTGTGCGACACCACACCCTTAAAAGAAAAGGGAAAAAACCCCGAAAAGCAAAAAAAAATAAAGCGAAAGCTTGGTTACCATATATCGTTTTATGTGGTCGACTTTGTGGAAAGACATGCTCCTTATTTTGCCTCTCAGTAAAGTTTGTTTTATTTAATGACGCCGCTAAAGCACATTGATTTTTTATCTTATCATCGGCTATTGGACGTCAAACATATGGTCATTCTGACACTGTTTTTTTAGAGGAAACCCGCTGTTGCCACATAGGCTACTCTTTTTACGACAGGCAGCAAGGGATCTTTTATTTGCGCTTCCCACAGGCAGGATAGCACAAACCATGGCCTTTGTTGAACCAGTTATGGATCACTGGTCGGTGCAAGTGGTTTACACCTACCCATTGAGCCTTGCGGAGCACTCACTCAGGGTTGGGAGTCGGTATCTCGATTAAAAATCCCATGCCTCGACTGGGATCCGAACCGAGTACCTACCAGCCTGTAGACCGATGGCCTGCCACGACGCCACCGAGACCGGTTTGCCTCTCGGTGTTTGGTACAAAAAGGTTGATATGAAATACAAGCCTACTCACCTTTTAATTGAACTGGAGATGTTGCCGGTCTTACATTCACGGGCAGTTCCGGTTTTGCTGAACCATCAAAGTTTTAACATCATTATTTTAATAAAGATTTCCAGATATATGAAAAACATTAAAGATGTTTGTAAAGTGATCCGTTAATCTGGGATAAAAAAATGCTGTTCATTTTATTTCCTATTTTCATAGAATGAATCGATCAGTTTGATACTGCCAGCTGTTAAACATTACCACTTCTGTTGTTTTTATAAGCGGTGGTATCCCCCCCAAAATAAAAAGGTTATAATATTTTATAAAGAATTGCTGAATAAAAAGAATGACAGAAAGTAAAAATCATCAGTTAGATCCTCTTAAATCTGCAATGGAGGACAAAATATTAGTTAGTGGAAACAAGACAAAATGACCGTTCTGATCACATGACAAATTTGGCACCAAATAAGTGTTTTTTCAGTCTGAGATTGCTGAATCGATACAAAATCAAATGTATTCATTGCTCAAATAAAATATAACTTTCATTGTGTGTATCAAACATACAAATGGATACAGGTATGGGAAAAAAGAGGCTGTTAAAAATACTATTAAATTACGTTATGGTAGGCTAATTGTCATGCTACTGAAGTTTTTCGTCAGTTGCTTTTTCATACACACAGCACGGCTTGGTTACTTTGATGCCTAGTGTGCAGACTGATCGATTATTTTTGTGTTTAAAAAAGTGTGCATTTGCAAATAGCAGAGATAGGTGAGGGAAAATAAAGGGAACGGCAGAACGTGAAAGGAGGGCAGCAAAATGCAATGGCGGAGCGGGTCGACAGCGAGAACACTGTCAGATTACACAACCTAACAGCTATGTTTTTGATAATATAAATGTTTTTACAATTTATCAAATTCTATTTGAAAATGTTAACAAATTCATTCTGTGTGAACTAAATAAAGCAGTAAAATGAATTACTGAATTATCTTTTAGGTGAATTTGTTGTGAAATTTTTATTTGCCAAATTTACTTTCAATTCATGTTTGGCTGTTAGTTATTTTTTAACAAAACATATGTGCAATCTCTAATTTTATTTGCTCTTCTCATAGTTTAATATCAATTGTACTAGTTAATGATGAACATTTGTGTGAAAGGATTATCAGTTGGTGTACATGTTGCTAGCTAGTTTGAGATTATGTGTGCGTGCTACATCTGATGTCATAGCCCTGTTACACATGGTGGGTTGTTTGAAAACGGAATGCATTCTACATTGGATTCTACATTGGATTATTCATTCATTTCCTTCTTAGTCCTGCTTTTCTGGTATTGCTTCTCTTTAAATCCTGTGGATTATTTCTGTCTCTTTCACTCATGTATGTTACTTTCATGAACTAGTCTGATTTCTGCCTTTTCAATCATCTTGCTAACATTTAGTAGTAGTTTTATCATTTATCATCCTTAATGCATTCTTTGCGATAATAATGTTAAGACAAAAAAATTACAGAAATGTGTATTGCAATGGAGTTATGGCATCTACTTTTGTTTCAGTTAAATTTAAGAAAAACCTATAGGATTGTTGTTGCCTAACTAAAATATTTTTTCATTTCTTTACCATTTTTTAAACTTTATTTTTAGTTATTATAATCAGTGTTAATGGGAATTTTTTTCTTTGATATATTACGCTGTTCAATAATATTTGGTGGATTATGCATGCTGCCCCAAAATAATGAATGAAAATCTTCCTGATCTTATGATTGTGTGCACAAGATAAGTGTGGGCACTTTGGTTGGTGAGGTTTTATTTCTGGCTGATGTGATCGTTGTGTGTTGCCTCCCCGACATTTCAGCAGGCAGCGTGGATGGATGAGGGTGCAGTGACTAACTGGGGCGCTGACACAGAGATTGGATTTTGGAATGACATTTCTCAGGAAAGTAGTTCGTGGAGCAGTGTCCCGGGCTGGAGGCTCAAAAAGACCCTGGTCAAGGTATACGTGCGGACAGTGCCCATGTGCATCCACTGATACGGCACGCCAGTTTTCCCTCAACACCTTTACTCGTTTTATCTTTATCACACGAGGCAACAGTTGTTACCAGCTGTATTGTCCATCTTTATGCATTGCAACTTAATCTGGATTTTATAGTACCACTCGGTTTGATTTCATTTATTATATCGGGTTCTGAATTTTTTTTTTTTTTTTATAATTAAAAAAAGAGAAACGTTTATGTAGCATTTTTCATGACCATCTTATATCTGTAGCTATTAAACTATTTTGTGTTTACGGAAGTCCTGATTCTCATGTTGTTGATATATTAATTTGGCAAATGTAATTGGCGCACACAAGAATCTCAACTTGGTTATATTTGACATGTGAACAGCAATGTGCTGTAAGATAGCTAGCAATATTACATGTTAAGTATATAAAGAAAATGTTTTAGAAAATAGATCTTAATGTGGATAATCAAAAGCTAATTGTACTTGTAAGCATTTTCTTAATCATCTTAATAGACTTGATTGTAAAAGCCCCAGCTGTTTGCCAGATTTGACAAGCCACCAGATGGTGCTACGCAACAGGCTATGACAACATACTCCAGTGTAGCTGGGATTTAATGTTAAAAACCCAGTAACTGAAAATAATTCAGTACAATAAGCATTTGGTGCCATGTATATTTTTTGATCCTAACATGACCTAGCTTTTCTTTTTAGCCAGTAATATACAATGGGCATTCTATGCATCTAGTTGATTACTAACCTGTTGAAGCACAGTGTCACACTGATCATGGTAAAAGGGCTAACAGTGTTAGTTGTCTCTTCCTAATACATAAACATTCCCAGTTGTTGCTGCACAGTTAGCACTATGTAACTTGCATCTTTTCACCATTTTCTTGGATGTTTGGATGGATGGATGGATGGATGAATGCTGTAGGATTTTATGTGTGACCAAATATGTTTTGTTTCAGAGTACTCATAAAGATGATTGTATTTCCCAATAACATTATATAACCTGTCCAGTCCCAAAGGAATATATTATTTTTAAAATGCCAGACAATTAAATGTTTAATTTTGTGTTTAAATGTGTGTGTGATACACATTAAAAGTACTGATCTTTGTCTTCTGAATTACAGTGGGTTTTTATTTATATCAGTTTTTAAACAATTTAAATTTAGAAGCAAGTAACATGATCATTGTTGTGTGTGAACTTGGTGATGTTTGTGAGATTTGTGTTTCTTGATTAGTTGATTGGTGACATTTCAGGCTCCTCCGAAGTTCCCCATTGTGAATAATCACCACCCACAGATGAGAAGTAAACTGCTCCAACAGCTCATGGACATGGGCTACAAAGTGAGACTTCCAAATAACAGTGATAGTAGTGAAGTAACAGTGATGGTAGTGAAGTAACAGTGATAGTACTGAAGTAACAGTGATAGTAGTGAAGTAACAGTGATAGTACTGAAGTAACAGTGATAGTAGTGAAGTAACAGTGATAGTACTGAAGTAACAGTGATGGTAGTGAAGTAACAGTGATGGTAGTGAACTAACTGTGATGGTAGTGAACTAACTAACTGATTATAGTGAACTAACTAACTGAAACTGTGATCGTAGTGAACTAACTGTCATGGTAGTGAAGTAGCAGTGATGGTAGTGAAGTAGCAGTGATGGTAGTGAAGTAGCAGTGATCGTAGTGAAGTAACATAGTAGTGAAGTAACAGTGATGGTAGTGAAGTAACAGTGATGGTAGTGAAGTAACAGTGATGGTAGTGAAGTAACAGTGATGGTAGTAGTGATGGTAGTGAAGTAGCAGTGATGGTAGTAGTGATGGTAGTGAAGTAACAGTGATGGTAGTGAAGTAGCAGTGATGGTAGTGAAGTAACAGTGATGATAGTAGTGAAGTAACAGTGATGGTAGTGAAGTAGCAGTGATGGTAGTGAAGTAGCAGTGATCGTAGTGAAGTAACATAGTAGTGAAGTAACAGTGATGGTAGTGAAGTAACAGTGATGGTAGTGAAGTAACAGTGATGATAGTAGTGAAGTAACAGTGATGGTAGTGAAGTAGCAGTGATGGTAGTAGTGAAGTAACAGTGATGGTAGTGAAGTAGCAGTGATCGTAGTGAAGTAACATAGTAGTGAAGTAACAGTGATGGTAGTGAAGTAACAGTGATGGTAGTAGTGATGGTAGTGAAGTAACAGTGATGGTAGTGAAGTAACAGTGATGGTAGTAGTGATGGTAGTGAAGTAGCAGTGATGGTAGTGAAGTAACAGTGATGATAGTAGTGAAGTAACAGTGATGGTAGTGAAGTAACAGTGATGGTAGTGAAGTAACAGTGATGGTAGTGAAGTAACAGTGATGATAGTAGTGAAGTAACAGTGATGGTAGTGAAGTAACAGTGATGGTAGTAGTGATGGTAGTGAAGTAACAGTGATGGTAGTGAAGTAACAGTGATGGTAGTAGTGATGGTAGTGAAGTAGCAGTGATGGTAGTGAAGTAACAGTGATGATAGTAGTGAAGTAACAGTGATGGTAGTGAAATAACTGTGATCGTAGTGAACTAACTGTGATCGTAGTGAACTAACTGATGGTAGTGAACTAACTGATGGTAGTGAAGTAGCAGTGATCGTAGTGAAGTAACATAGTAGTGAAGTAACAGTGATGGTAGTGAAGTAACAGTGATGGTAGTAGTGATGGTAGTGAAGTAACAGTGATAGTTGTCAAAAAAGAGTGTTGAAAACATTTATTATACATGTATATACTTAATGCAATAAGCCCATAGTTTTCTCTATATTTGTATGTTTTTTCCAGTTTCACAAGTATTTTTAGTTGCACTATAATCTGTGTTGGGTTTTCACTTTAATTTCTAAACTAGCTGATTGTGTACACTGTTGATTTTGAGCATGGAATATTACTTATGCAGTTGCCATAGTGATGTATTTATTTTTCTCTTGTAGAAAGAGGAAGCCCAGAATGCATTAATCAGCAATAATATGAATGTAGAAAGTGCCCTGGGTAAGTTTATTAATCAGCAATAACATGAATGTAGAAAGTGCCCTGGATAAGTTCATTAATCAGCAATAACATGAATGTAGAAAGTGCCCTGGATAAGTTCATTAATCAGCAAAAACATGAATGTAGAAAGTGCCCTGGATAAGTTCATTAATCAGCAATAACATGAATGTAGAAAGTGCCCTGGGTAAGTTCATTAATCAGCAAAAACATGAATGTAGAAACTGCCCTGGGTAAGTTCTACATCACATGTGACACATATTGTTATTGAGCAGTTAATGATTAGCAGTTCAGTGTCCATGTCGAGTGTGAGCTACAACAGCTTGCTCTGAATGTGCAAGTTAAACCCTATGACCTGACTTGACCCGACCTGCAAGAGACTACAGTGATGACCTGTTCAAAGCTTCAGACAAGCAGTATTATGATTGATTAGAACTTTGGTATAAATGCCAATTTATCAGTTCCCTTTTCACACAAACATTGTATACACCGATTTTACTTTTATTGCTTCTCACAGTATTTGGCCATCTCGGCCAAACATTTTTAGAAGCCTGTTTTTGTTTGTGCCGAGTTGTCAGTAAATATCTGTCCATTCATTAACTGATTCCATCCCAAGATAAAAGTTGTAACCGTTTGTTTTCAGCTGATTTAATGGCCATTAACAATAGAAAATATACCATCCATTAACTGATTCCATCCCAAGATAAACTAACTGTTTTATGTTTTAAGCTGATTTAAATTGTGTTTTCAACTGATTTAAACTGTGTTTTCAACTGATTTAAACTCTGTGTTTTTAATTGATTTGAAATGTTTGTGTTTTCAGCTGATTTAATGGCCATTAACAGTGCCAACAAGAAGGATCACGAGGTGGACGTGTTCCAGGTTAACGGGTCGAAACCCAAGCTGGCTGGCATCGTCCCCGACAACGCCATGCTGACCGACGACATATCAGACGCCCAGTCCGACAACAGCCCACATGTGCCTAACTTCTCCATGCAAAATACTCCCTTTCCAAATGCTCAAATACCAAATCAGCCATTTATGACAAGACCAGGACCTAGTCTGCCCTCTTCTAGTCTCAATCCAAATAATTCCAGTATTACCAATCATACATTGCAACACAAACTCATCCAGCATAAGTTTCAGCAACAGCAGCAGCAGACCCAGTCGCTGAGCTCGATGAGCTCGATGAGCCCGACCCAGGGCCCGATGAACCGCAGTCAGATTCCACCCAACGCACAGATCATTCAACAGCAGGTCAGTCCTCAGGTACACCACTTTATTACCCATATAGCTCAAAATAGCTTCGTACATAGAAAAGTGATACGTCCCACCAAAACGCCAAGTGGTATGTAACACATCCATTGACACACTACAACCTTACAGGAACGTCAACCAAACTAGTTGAGTGATATAAATGAACATTGATTATGGGTAATAAATAGGATATTAAGCTGGCTACCATTTTGTATCATGTTTATGTCCCTCGTGAAATAATTATCATTTTCACTCTACAGCTTGTGACAACTGAAAATTATTTCACTATGGACATAAACGTGATACGAAATGGAATCGTGTTTAATATCCTGTGACTATCACACTGCAGTGTTGCATACTTTATTCGTTGTCACTGAATATTTCAGTCTACACCCAGTATCCACCCTGTATCAGATAGCTTTATTCAGTGTCGTTGAAGATTTTAGTATCCACCCTGTAGAAGATAGCTTTATTCAGTGTCGCTGAAGATTTTAGTATCCACCCTGTAGCAGATAGCTTTATTTAGAAACTGAAGATTTTAGTATCCACCCTGTAGCACATAGCTTTATTCAGAAACTGAAGATATTAGTATCCACCCTGTAGCAGATAGCTTTATTCAATGTCGCTGAAGATTTTAGTATCCACCCTGTAGCACATAGCTTTATTCAATGTCGCTGAAGATTTTAGTATCCACCCTGTAGCAGATAGCTTTATTCAGAAACTGAAGATTTTAGTATCCACCCTGTATCAGATAGCTTTATTCAATGTCGCTGAAGATTTTAGTATCCACTCTGTAGCAGATAGCTTTATTCAGTGTTGCTGAAGATTTTAGTATCCACCCTGTAGCAGATAGCTTTATTCAGAAACTGAAGATTTTAGTATCCACCCTGTAGTACATAGCTTTATTCAATGTCGCTGAAGATTTTAGTATCCACCCTTTAGCAGATAGCTTTATTCAGAAACTGAAGATTTATTCAGAAACTGAAGATTTTAGTATCCACCTTGTAGCAGATAGCTTTATTCAGTGTCGCTGAAGGTTTTAGTATCTACCCTGTAGCACATAGCTTTATTCAGAAACTGAAGATTTTAGTATCCACCTTGTAGCAGATAGCTTTATTCAGTGTCGCTGAAGGTTTTAGTATCCACCCTGTAGCACATAGCTTTATTTAGAAACTGAAGATTTTAGTATCCACCTTGTAGCAGATAGCTTTATTCAGTGTCGCTGAAGATTTTAGTATCCACCCTGTAGAAGATAGCTTTATTCAGTGTCGCTGAAGATTTTAGTATCCACCCTGTAGCAGATAGCTTTATTCAGAAACTGAAGATTTTAGTATCCACCTTGTAGCAGATAGCTTTATTCAGTGTCGCTGAAGATTTTAGTATCCACCCTGTAGCACATAGCTTTATTTAGAAACTGAAGATTTTAGTATCCACCCTGTAGCAGATAGCTTTATTCAGAAACTGAAGATTTTAGTATCCACCCTGTAGCACATAGCTTTATTCATTGTCACTGAAGATTTTAGTATCCACCCTGTAGCAGATAGCTGTGTTCAGAAACTGATCATTTTAGTATCCACCCTGTAGCAGATAGCTTTATTCATTGTCACAAGATTTTAGTATCCACCCTGTAGCAGATAGCTTTGTTCAATGTCGTTAAACATTTCATCATCTTTTACTGAATAAGCATTGATATTTTCGAAAATGTGGCTTCATTTCACATGTAACTGATAAATATTGATGTTTTGATCCAATAACTTCACATATTTTTTGTTTTAGTGTGATTCTGGTGTGTATCAAATGGTTGGTTAGTGTAACAGGTCAAAATTACTGAATATTTAATATCCAATAGCCAATGATTAATAAATCAGTGTGCTCTAGTGTAGTTAAACAAAACAAACTTCTTTGTTTTTTGGTTAGTGTGGCATTTTGTTGACTTGGGTTTAAACTTGGTGTTTTGTTGACTTGGGTTTAAACTTGGTGTTTTGTTGCCAGATGGCCCAGCAGCAGATCCTACAGCAGCTGCACATGGCCGTCCAGTCGGGGCTGATCAGTGACCAGCTGCTGCATCAGAAACTGCCGCACAACATCCTCATCCTGCTCCAGCAGCTGCTCCAGCACCAGAACATCCTGCAGCAGTTCGTCACCAAGCAGCAGATCCTGCAACAAAACAAGGTACGCAGCTCACATGGCGCATTTTTCCCTGGCTACAGGCTGCATGAAGGGTCACATTATGTACCCTAAAATCGTGGAAATCAATGGAGACATTTTGATAAATTTTGCATATTCTCCTTCCAAAACTTACACTATTGTTTCGACTGGGGGTTGTTATTCTTGACTGTTGTGCAACCCTAACCCTAAGGCTGATCTTAGTACCCGACCATCAATATAAAATACTGTGAAATCTTTTCGTAATCCACTTCCATTTTGGGGCGGGACGTAGCTTAGTGGTAAAGCGTTCTCTTGATGTGTGATCGCTCCCCGTCGGTGGGCCCATTGGGCTATTTCTCACTCCAGCCAGTGCACCACGACTGGTATATCAAAGGTTGTGGTATGTGTTATCTTGTCTGGGATGGTGCATATAAAAGATCCCTTGCTGCTAATTGAAAAGAGTAGCCCATGAAGTGGCGACAGCAGGTTCCCTTTCTCAATATCTGTGTGGTCCTTATGTCCGACGCCATATAACTGTAAATAAAAATGTGCTGAGTGTATCGTTAAATAAAACATTTCCTTCTTTCCTTCTTCCACTTTCATCTAAAAAAACATATCACTCTAGTGTGGTTTCCTTTCATTAGTGGGGATATTGAAGACTATTTTGTGATCTTTTTCTTGTGACATTCTTGTGTTTATTGTATGTGATTACTATTCCTTTA
>NC_054706.1:80685731-80793030 GCF_016097555.1 Gigantopelta aegis | reverse complement strand
TACGTTATTCACATAGGGACATCTCGGGGACAGTCTGTAATGTTCCATCACTGGATCATCCTTTCTCTGCCATCGGTAGGCGTGTAATCCACAACAGTAACAGACGACGGCATCGTGAACCCCCGTGTAATAGAAACCTGCCTTGGCAAGTCCCCTCGGTTTTTGACGTAACTGTATGGGCCACCACCCAAATGTCTGCATACGTGTATAGAATTCTCTCATTTCGGGTCGATGACAAAACAGATAATGTCTCGAACAGTAGTCTTCTTCATAGTTATCGGCTCTATATTCTTGGGCAGCGTCTGTTTGATCTGTGGGTTCTTTAATTTCACCATCTTCATAGTCAACATCTGTTTGGAGTTCACGGGTAGCACCCGCTCGATCTGTAGGTTCTTTTATTTCGCCATCTTTACTATCATCATTCTCTTCACTTCGATCCATGATATCCTCTTTTCCATTTCTATTACAGTAAATTGTGTGACTTTCGAAACACTTGCAGATCAAGACGTCGTCTTCGTCTCTGCTGCTGCTGCTGCTGCTGCTACTAATGTCGCTCGAATATCCCGATGCCATCGTCTTCATTCCAGATAGAGTGCAACAAGCCACAAGAATGTCAGAATCATAAAACACGTCTGTTCTCAAACACAGTCACAAAGCAAATGAAGTGTAAATCATAAATCCATTCTTTTATACTTTTGAGTTCCTCCAAAACAAAATGTTTGTCACACTCGTTTACCACTGATGACACTCGTTAGGGTTGCAGAAACTGCACTGCAGGAAGCCCATCTGGTTTTGATGGTCATCTTGCATGGCGCAGGGTACAATCGAGTTCAGCTCTGGTACAAAGTCACTCATCATTTCGAAACAGTCTTTCAGTTTACTCCATTGTTGAAGGGAAAGGAAAATTCCTTTCCTTGATGGCTTCACCGTGTCCACACACCACCACCACTGCCGAATGTCCACCCCAGCAATGTTTTTGTCCACGCTCACATACATGTTGGCACCAAGATGGTGAAACAATTTCTCTTCTTTCCTTTCCTTTAAAGCAGCTATGGTTTCATCAATTTGACCAGCACACGTAGACAGTTCAACCCAGTGTTTCAGGGTAAGGGTGATGCCTCGTTTGGTAGGGAAAGTTTTCCCTTTATCACTGTCGAATTTCCTGATGTGTATCAACAGTTCTTGCTTCCATGGTTGGGCCATGACGTAGACATTTTGCCCAATTTCTAGTTGACATCTCGATTTTTCACCCTGGCCATGGCTCTGGGATGAATTTGATGAATGTACCGATGCCATCTTCTTCTTCAAAATACAGTAAGCCGCAAATATGTGAATATGTAGCAAAACTGGACGTAGATCTTGTCTGTAGACTTTTCGGAGAGCGAATGAAGATACTAACAAAACTACCCTTTTTATATTCTAAAATAGCAGTCCAAGGTCAGTCCAAGGACGTCAGAACCTGGCCAAGGCCAGCCCCAAAGACGTCAGTACCGGCCCAAGTATGCCACGGCTGCTTACGGCTGCTTACCTGAATCAGGTATGCCAGTCACTGTCCTGTAGATAGGTCAAGGCTAGGTGATGAGTCACACACCAAGTACGTCAAGGCTATAACTTACACCAAGGCCAGACACCTGGCAAGTGTGCCAAGGTCGGTCTATGACATACACCTCTCAAGTATGCCAAGGCCAGACTATGACTCACGCCAAGGCCAGACACCTACTAAGTGCACCAAGGTCAAGGTCATGGAAAGTAGGTCATGGCACTGTACAGGCCCTTATACTACTTATTTTCAATAAGAAGATTATTACAATACAGACAGTTCCTTTGTGGAATAATACCCAATTCTTTTCGATTTCGCTTACGGGTATTGTTGCACGTAGGGAGACTGACTTGTTCCATCAATACTTGGATTACGTATTTTCGCGTGTCATTATATATCATGTACATAGACAGACAGACAGCTTATTCAGTAAAAGTTTATTTTTCGTTCTGGAAACGGACAGCTCCTTTATGGAATAATACCCAAAACCTTTTGTTTTCGTTTACGGGTATTATTGCACGTAGCGAGACTAGCTTTTCCTATCAATATTTTGTTTATGTGCGGGTTTTCTTTTTAATTTTCTTTTTTAATTAATATAAATGTTAGTACATAATCTTTATGCTTTGTCTGATATGTGTGTGTGTGTATGTATGGGTGTGCGTCTCTGTGAGTGTGTGTATGTATGTATGTATGTGTGTGTCCTTATGTGTATGTGTGTATGTTGGATCTACTGCTAAAGTATGTCACTGTGTGTATTAGTTATGCTTATGTTACTCTCAGTGTATATTACGGTACTTTAAGTTGGTTGTGTTTAGCCTGGCTTAGTAATAATATCAATACCACTAAATGTACTACTGCTACTATTATTTCTCTCTTTTATTTCATCATTCTTCATTTAATATAAATTATAACAAAAGTGGGGTAAGGGCAAAATAGACATTGCAACGTTTCCCTCTGACCCTGTAGGGTTGTTTTTATTTTTAATACATGTTTATGTATTTGTAATCTATATCTGTATGGCGTGTGAATGTATGTGTAGGCAATTGTATTGTGAGGTAATTGTTTATATACTCCTGTTCAGTGGTCTGTGTAATGTATACGGAATAGTATATTTAATTAATGTGCATCTCCTATGGACCAAATTCAGACAGTCCTAACTTTTACAAGCAAGTTCTACAAGAAGTAAAGGCTCTTAAAAATAAATATTATATTTTTGGTGGAGATTGGAATCTTGTTCTAAACCCACAGATTGATATGGATAACTACATAAATGTAAACAATCCAAAAGCTCGCGATGAAGTGTTAGACATAATAGGTGAATTAGATCTTGTGGACATCTGGAGAGATCATAATCCCGAACTACGTAATTACACATGTAGGAAGAATAACCCAACAAAACAAGGTCGATTAGATTTTTTTCTAATATCAGAAATGTTGTATTCTTATGTCCTTAACTCCAATATACATTGTGGATATAGAACTGATCATTCTATTATAAGTCTAAATCTCGAATTCAGTGAAAACGAAAGGCACAACACCTATTGGAAATTTAATAATTCACTCTTAAAAAATAAATCTTATATATCAATAATAAAAAAAGTTATTTCTGATGTTAAGAGACAATATGCCGTGTCTGTCTATAACTTGGATACTGTTGATGCTATACCCCTATCTGAGATAAATTTTACAATTAATGATCAATTATTCCTAGAAGTATTACTTATGGAAATTAGAGGAAAGACAATTTCATACTCATCGTATTTGAAAAAAGAAAACTGTAAACTAGAAAAACAGCTGATTGAAGAAATAGAGAACAATTAGATTTTGAAATTATACAGACAAAAAGAAAAGACTTAGAAAGCCTGCGTGAAAAGACAATGGAGGGTGTCTACATCAGATCTAGAGCCAAATGGATAGATGAAGGTGAACGAATTTCTAACTATTTTTGTAACTTAGAAAATATGAACTTTATTAACTCAAATTGAGAAAAATGATGGTTCTATCGTTACAAATAAAAATGAACTTATGCATGAGACAAACGACTTTTATGAAAACCTCTATTCTTCAAAAGAAGATACGATATCTGATACTGACCTACATGACTTATTTTTAGGTCAAGATATAAATAAACTTAACAGAGAACAAGCAGACTCTTTAGAGGGTTTATTGACATATGAAGAATTATCAAATGCTTTAAAACGTACAAAGAACAATAAAAGTCCAGTGTCTGACGGTTTATCTGCCGAATTTTAAAAACGATTTTGGAAAGATATTGGTTGTTTTGTTCTTAGATCTGTGACTTATGCTTTTATTAATGGTGAATTATCTATAACACAGAAACTTGGAATAATTACCTGCATACCCAAAGGCGATAAACCCAAACGTCTTCTAACTAACTGGCGTCCCATTTCACTCTTAAATATTGTTTATAAATTAGCATCAGCCTGCATATCAGAAAGACTAAAAGGGGTACTCCATATTCTCATAAGTGAAGATCAAACTGGGTTTATGTCAAATAGATTCATCGGTGACAATATAAGGATCCTGTATGATATTTTGTATTGTACTGAATCTCAAAATATTCCAGGAATGTTTCTAAGAGTAGATTTTGAAAAGGCATTTGATACGATCTCTTGGTCATTTTTACATAAAACTCTTGATTTCTTTGGATTTGGAGAAGATATTAAACGATGGATTTTTGTGTTCTATAAAAATATTCAATCCAGTGTTATAGTCAACGGAAATAAATCATCATCCTTTAACTTTTACAGAGGATGCAGACAAGGAGACCCATTATCTCCGTATATATTCCTCCTCTGTGTAGAAATTCTTGCAGAGCTTATTCGTAAAAATAAGAATATTAAAGGCATTTCAATAAACAGCAAAGAATATCTTATTTCACAATACGCTGATGATACAGATTTTATACTTAATGGTTGCAGAACATCATTTGAAGAAACTATAGCAACTTTAAATAGATTTGCGAATTTATCAGGACTAAAAATGAATTATGATAAATCTGAAGTTATTTGGATTGGTTCCCAAAAGAATAGTTCAGTAAGATATTTACAACATTTAAATCTTAAATGGAATCCTCCAACTTTTAAAGCACTTGGAATTATCTTTAGTACTGATATTTCTGAAATAACTAAACTTAATTACAACTCTAAACTGTTTGAAATTAAACAGATTATAAATAGATGGATGAGAAGATTTGTAACACCACTTGGCAGAATAGCTATAATAAAAGCCTTATTAATATCTAAACTCAACTATTTACTCTTAACTTTACCAAACCCCACTAAGTCGTTTCAGTGTGAATTAAACAAAATATTATTCAGGTTTGTATGGAACCAAAAACCAGATAGGATAAAAAGAATAACTGTATGTAAACCTGTTAAAGAAGGAGGCCACGGTATGATAGATATATTTAATTATATCAAGGCTTTAAAGATTACCTGGATTCAAAAATTGGAAACGAAAGATTCAAAATGGAAACCTATTTTATTTGCTTGTTTTCCTCAATTTCGTAATATTTCTGTATTTGGTAACGACTTCCCCTCAAAATGTTTCAAAAATGTAAATAACCTGTTTTGGAAGGACTGTATTCAGGCTTTTTACGACTTCTCGACAGCAATAAAAGTAACATCCTTTGAAGATTTCTTATCTGAACCAATTTTTTATAATTCCCAAATAAAAATTGATAGGAAAACCTTTTTGAAAAAGAAATGGCTTGAGAAAGGCATTTCTCGGATTTGCGATCTTGTTAATGAGCGAGGAGATTTTTTGACTTTAGATGAATTAATGATATATACGAGTTAGATGTTTCTTTTCTAGAATACCATGGCGTCGTTAATTCCGTTAAGTCATATTTTAGGAAAACAAATATTAAAAAAGTTGAAACAAATATCTCCTTGGACGATTCTCCGGTTCAACGGACACTTTGCTATATTAGAAAAGGCTCAAAATTATATTATTATACATTAACGTTGTCGAAAGTTCCATATATTGCCATACTAAAATGGCAACTTCATTTCACTTCCAACATAAAGTGGTCTGTTATCTATTTAAAGCCATTTATAACCACTCAAGAAATAAAATTAAGATGGTTCCAATATAGAATTTTACACAGGATACTGACTACCAACACGTTTGCTTATAAACTAAAACTTATTGACAGTGAAATGTGTACTTTTTGTTATGAAATGCGAGAATCTATAGAACATCTATTTTGGGAATGTAAAGTTGTTCAGCTTTTTTGGAACAATTTTTTTAATTGGTTATTAAAATCTTGTAATCATATATTTAACCTAAATTTATCATTTGAACTTAAAAGTAATACTAAAACATAATATGTTCGATTTTTTATTATTGTTAGCTAAGTATTTTATATATAAATGCAAAGTGCAAAATGTACAGTTAAACATTACTCATTTCCAAAACGAAGTTAAACAAAGATATCTGATTGAGAAACATATTCACTACAGTAAAAACTGCTTTAATAAATTCGTTACCAAGTGGGCAATGTACCATTCTCTATTTGATATATAATCTTAAAATTACTTTTGTTCATTCATTTGTTTTCATCAGCCCCAACAGGTCACGTAAAATTGATGTAAAGTAAAACACCTTCATATCTGTATGCCTATTGTATATCCTACTTCTTTTTACAGACCACTGAAATGTTGTTATAAATAATGATAAATATGTACATAATCAAAATACGTGCGTGTGTGTGTATGTGTGTGCATATTTGTTCCCCCTCTCTCTCTCTCTCTCTCTCTCTCTCTCTCTCTCTCTCTCTCTCTCTCTCTCTCTCTCTCTCTCTCTCTCTCTCTCTCTCTCTCTCTCTCTCTCTCTCATTTTCATATATCATTATATACTTTCATTTACTCTAGATACTTGTTAAAATCCAGGTCCTTGTGAATAAATTGTTTTAATTAAGTCTGCCTATAAAGTAGTGACTACATTGTGTGTGTATAAATTATATATAAAATTACTGTAACAACCCATGTCTTCTCCCTTTGCATGGGTTGATACTTGTCAACAAGGGAATGGTCAAGAAAAATAAACAGTTATTTAATTTCCAAAAAAACTGCTTCTTTTATTATGACGCGTAACTTGGCCACAAATTCTTCTATGCATAAATTTTCTTGAGATTATATGATGCAGTGCCCAAAAGGTCATTAACTCATTTGACTGAGGCTTTGCGAAAATTTCGAACCCTGCCCAGTAGTTTGCTAGTAATTTCTCATCTTCGTTGGACATCCCCCAACTATTGAAAAGTTCTAAACCTTGTTCAATCTAACAATGTGGCGTTGCCAGTCATTCGACGTTTCGCGTTTTACGTCAAACTTACAATGTCACTTACAACAGTGGAACATTCGTTGACTTGGCGATCACTTTCAGTTTACTTCTGATACCATGTATGAAGCTAACTAATGGTGTAGCATGTGTAATTTGTTTACTTTCTCTTGTTACATTGTGCCAGAGACCATGCCGGATCGGGCCGGTAGTCTCGACTGCGCATGTGTAGCGCGCACTTGTTAGTACCGTAGCTCTTACAATTAATGCACTTCACAACAACAAATGGAGAGAGGTACCTAAATATATTTTTAAAAATGGAACTTCGATAAAGCAGATTGGCAACTGTTTCATAACTTGTGTAAACAAATTAAAATTAAAGATATTAAATCAAATAATATAGATAAATTTAATGACGAATTAATCAATAAAATAATTAATATAGCAGAAAAATCTATCCCAATTTCCACCATGGGGTCTAGAAAACATACAGTCCCTTGGTGGAATAGTAATATAGGAGATTTAATAAAATTACGCAATAAAAATAGAGCAATCATGAAAAACAAAATCTAAGGATAACATTTCCAGTTATAAACGTAGCAAATACTTAGTCACTCAAGCAGTACTAGCTGCCAAAAAAACAATCGTGGGAAAAATTTTGTTCATCTATTTCCCAGGAAACTAATAGTAAAGAGGTCTGGTCCAAAATTAAATGCATACAAGGAAAAAAATATAGTAACCAAATCCCTTTAGCTAACAATAAAGAATTCAGAACCAACCAACAAAAAGCTAATATATTTGCTAAAACATTCGCTCATAATTCAAGTAATAATAACTTTTCCAAACAATTTCAAAAAGGTAGAATTGATAAAGAAAAGAAAAAAAAAATCCATCAGATGCTAAATTTAATACAAAAAATGTAGATATTAATAATAAATTTAATAAACAAGAATTCATCGAGGACTTCATTCATAAGAAAGGTACCGCTACCGGGCCGGACAATTTCAGCTATGTCTTTTTTAAACACATGCCTGATGAAATGTATTCTTAGAACTTTTTAATCAAGTCTGGAGTCAGGGCTATATACCATTAAGCTGGAAGGTGGCTACTGTCTTCAGTTTACATAAAAAAGGTAAATATGCTAGCAAACCTAACAACTATAGACCTATATCTCTGACTTCTAACGTGTGCAAAACCATGGAGGCCATGGTCAACAATAGACTAACGCTTTATCTAGAAAAACATGGGTTAATCACTAAATTTCAAAGTGGGTTCCGTAACAATCATTCTACTATCGATCACCTTGTGCGACTTCAATCAGAAATAAATAGAACATTTTCTAAAAGGCACAAGGTAGCAGCAGTCTTTGTTGACATAGAAAAGGCCTATGATATGGTTTGGCGCCATGGTTTACTTGAACAAGTATACAAAATGGGTATAAAAGGTAATTTATTCAATTTTATTGATACATTAATTTCTAACCGTTCTTTCAAGGTTAATGTTGATGGGTAGTTTTCTCCACTAACCACTCTGGAAAACAGTATTCCACAAGGCTCAGTCATTGCCCCAACTTTATTCAGTATTTTCATCACCAAATACAAAAGTGCAAAATGTAGCATCGGACTATTTGCAGATGATACTGCTTTTTGGCGTTGAGATATGGATCCTAATAATCTTAAAAAAGCAATCCAATCTGATATTGACAAATTGGTAAAATGGTCCGAATCTTGTGGAATCAAACTTTCCGAATCTAAAACTGTGTGTATCTTCTTCAAGCATAAATCTAGAGGTTCAAGCTATAGGCTTAATTTAACCTTAAACAATAAACATTTAACACAAGTTAATAAAGTCAAATTTTTAGGCATAATTTTTGACCAGGCCCTCACTTTTAAAAATCACATAGAAGATATAGTAGCACATAGTGGGTCCTATATTATTATTCTCAGAATCCTATCTGGAACAAATTGGGGCGCAGATAGGAAAACTAATAATGCTATACAACGTTTTTATAGTTTCTAAATTACAATATGGTGCCCAAGCCTTCTGTTGTGCGGATCCCAATATTCTAAATGCTCTAGATTTAGTCCAAAATAAAGCCCTAAGAATTATTTCTAAAGCCTGCATAACCACCCCTACAGTTAATATCCAAGCAGAACTTGGGATTCCCCCCTGACTCAAATTAGAAATAAACTCTGTTTCAAATACTGGATGAAATGTAAATATTTAACGCCCCATAAACCAGTTAATCAAATTGATACTCAACCAGCTAATAAAATTGGATTGGGCTTCAAATCAACGGAAGGAGTGGGTGATTCCTTTGGCATACTAATGGACAAACTATGTAAGGCCCTTAAGATAAATAATCTCCCAATCAGTAATGATTTTTATAAAAAAAAATTCACCTTGGCTACAAAATAGACCGCTAGTACCCCTTCTCATAAGGGAAAAATTACTAACAAATGACTATGAGCCCTTCAAAAACGTAATATTTAGAGCTAATGCTGAAGAAATTTATTCTAACTATATCCATATTTATACCGATGGCTCCAAGGATCCGGTTACTGGAAGAACTGCCATGGCTTTCTATGTTCAACCTAGTCCCCCTCTCAAGCAATTTGTGGGGAGGGCTAGGTTGTCAGACTATGTTTCAGTATACACTGCTGAACTCATGGCAATCTTCCACGCCATTCTTTGGATCAATTCTAACTTTAATGCTAATAACCAAAACAATTATGTTATCTTTTCTGACAGTCTTAGCTCTCTTTTGGCTATAAGGGGAGCTGACTCTGCCAGAAAAGACCTTATCCATAAAATCTATGCCCCCAATGGCTTCCTGGTGGGTAAAGGCATTACCATCACTCTGGAATGCGTACCGGCCCACGTGGGAATCTGGGTCTGGCATTTAACCCAACTAATATACTAAACTCTAACAAACACAATTTTAATAAGGTTTTATCCCTCTTGGGAGAATATGTTATGGACTCTGGGCTGGATATTTAGATGAATTGGTTTGTTTTAGAGGAGATATGGAGGAGGTTCAACCCAGGATGAACCGACACACCGTGCCCAGCCTCTGGCAGGGTTGTCCCGGAGGTTAGACGGGACATGCAGATCAGCCTACAGACCTTTTCTTCTGTTTTAGAGGAGATATGGAGGAGGTTCAACCCAGGATGAACCGACACACCGGGCCCAGCCTCTGGCAGGGCTGTCCGGAAGTTAGACGGGACATGCAGATCAGCCTACAGACCGTTTCTTCTGTTTTAGAGGAGATATAGAGGAGGTTCAACCCAGGATGAACCGACACACTGGGTCCAGCCTCTGGCAGGGCTGTCCCAGAGGTTAGACGGGACATGCAGATCAGCCTACAGACCGTTTCTTCTGTTTTAGAGGAAATATGGAGGAGGTTCAACCCAGGATGAACCGACACACCGGGCCCAGCCTCTGGCAGGGCTGTCCCGGAGGTTAGACGGGACATGCAGATCAGCCTACAGACCTTTTCTTCTGTTTTAGAGGAGATATGGAGGAGGTTCAACCCAGGATGAACCGACACACCGGGCCCAGCCTCTGGCAGGGCTGTCCGGAAGTTAGACGGGACATGCAGATCAGCCTACAGACCGTTTCTTCTGTTTTAGAGGAGATATGGAGGAGGTTCAACCCAAGATGAACCGACACACTGGGTCCAGCCTCTGGCAGGGCTGCCCTGGAGGTTAGACGGGACATGCAGATCAGCCTACAGACCGTTTCTTCTGTTTTAGAGGAAATATGGAGGAGGTTCAACCCAGGATGAACCGACACACCGGGCCCAGTCTCTGGCAGGGCTGTCTGGAGGTTAGACGGGACATGCAGATCAGCCTACAGACCTTTTCTTCTGTTTTAGAGGAGATATGGAGGAGGTTCAACCCAGGATGAACCGACACACCGTGCCCAGCCTCTGGCAGGGCTGTCCCGGAGGTTAGACGGGACATGCAGATCAGCCTACAGACCGTTTCTTCTGTTTTAGAGGAAATATGGAGGAGGTTCAACCCAGGATGAACCGACACACCGGGCCCAGTCTCTGGCAGGGCTGTCTGGAGGTTAGACGGGACATGCAGATCAGCCTACAGACCTTTTCTTCTGTTTTAGAGGAGATATGGAGGAGGTTCAACCCAGGATGAACCGACACACCGTGCCCAGCCTCTGGCAGGGCTGTCCCGGAGGTTAGACGAGACATGCAGATCAGCCTACAGACCTTTTCTTCTGTTTTAGAGGAGATATGGAGGAGGTTCAACCCAGGATGAACCGACACACCGGGCCCAGCCTCTGGCAGGGCTGTCCCGGAGGTTAGACGGGACATGCAGATCAGCTTACAGACCTTTTCTTCTGTTTTAGAGGAGATATGGAGGAGGTTCAACCCAGGATGAACCGACACACCGGGCCCAGCCTCTGGCAGGGCTGTCTGGAGGTTAGACGGGACATGCAGATCAGCCTACAGACCGTTTCTTCTGTTTTAGAGGAGATATGGAGGAGGTTCAACCCAGGATGAACCGACACACTGGGTCCAGCCTCTTGCAGGGCTGTCCCGGAGGTTAGACGGGACATGCAGATCAGCCTACAGACCGTTTCTTCTGTTTTAGAGGAAATATGGAGGAGGTTCAACCCAGGATGAACCGACAGACCGGGCCCAGTCTCTGGCAGGGCTGTCCGGAGGTTAGACGGGACTTGCAGATCAGCCTACAGACCTTTTCTTCTGTTTTAGAGGAGATATGGAGGAGGTTCAACCCAGGATGAACCGACACACCGTGCCCAGCCTCTGGCAGGGCTGTCCCGGAGGTTAGACGGGACATGCAGATCACCCTACAGACCTTTTCTTCTGTTTTAGAGGAGATATGGAGGAGGTTCAACCCAGGATGAACCGACACACCGGGCCCAGCCTCTGGCAGGGCTGTCCGGAAGTTAGACGGGACATGCAGATCAGCCTACAGACCTTTTCTTCTGTTTTAGAGGAGATATGGAGGAGGTTCAACCCTGGATGAACCGACACACCGGGCCCAGCCTCTGGCAGGGCTGTCCCGGAGGTTAGACGGGACATACAGATCACCCTACAGACCTTTTCTTCTGTTTTAGAGGAGATATGGAGGAGGTTCAACCCTGGATGAACCGACACACCGGGTCCAGCCTCTGGCAGGGCTGTCCCGGAGGTTAGACGGGACATACAGATCACCCTACAGACCTTTTCTTCTGTTTTAGAGGAGATATGGAGGAGGTTCAACCCTGGATGAACCGACACACCGGGTCCAGCCTCTGGCAGGGCTGTCCCGGAGGTTAGACGGGACATACAGATCAGCCTACAGACCTTTTCTTCTGTTTCTGATGACCATTTATTCCTTTTTATTTCAGCTTACCACCCATACATTACCTGAAAATTAATAACTCTTTGTTTTGTTTCCGCTGTTCATTTAGGTTACTCTGGACTCTGGTAATCTAATATCATCTTAGCATGATTTTAATATATTGTCCATTTGTAAGTAATGGACAATATCCCTTTTCGTTTAGCCACATAGGAAGGCTTTATATGTTCATATGCTAGCTTGTCCTAATGCTTTGTTTTAATTAACCTGCGTTTTATGTTATGCTTTGCTTTCTTTTTATTTTCTATATAGCTACTGCAAGTCACTTATGGTCTCCTGGCAGAGGCCCTCTGGTGCAGCAATTGCTTATTTTAGCTAGTTTAAACTATGTTTATTTCATAATTACTTATTTCATATTATATATATATATATATATTAAGGCCTTTGGTAAGATTAGGCCCTATTTTTAATGATTAATGTTTAATTAATGACCGACTTGCTTTTTACTAGCGTTCACTACTTAGTGAAGTGATTCCTGGCAGGATCCTTCTCCAGTAAGGCTTTTTATTGTATTATGTGTGTTTTAATTATTTTATGTTGTGCTAATTTTAGCATGTTATTTTTAGTAGAGACATTTTTAACATATTACTAATGTTTTATATGAATTATAAACTATTATGTTATCTTTTAACTAACTGCATAACATGTTTTTGTTTTTACAATTAAAGCGGTCATAGGTTCAGATCGCTCCCCTATCTGCTTGTGTTACTGTATAGTTCCGACGTGCAGACAGGGCATTTGTACATTAATAGCTTGTCAGGGCCATCCGTATATGTGACTCGTAGTACAATGGTAATCTGTACTTGCGGCGAATGTTGAGGAACTCTTTGAGGACTACCCACTCAAAATTACCAACTAGATTGCGTTTTAGTGGTTCTTGGCTTCTATTTTTAACATTTTCTTTTAACTATAGGCAGGAACTACTCACTCCACGACACGAGCTCGGCGGCCGGAATAACAAGGCCATCACCTTATGACCAACCCTTACCAGCCATCACCTTATGGCTAGATAGCAGATGGTGGTTCTCTAACCACCCTTCCTTCCAAAACACACCTAGGTGTTTTAACAGAGCCTCCAAGGCTCACCATATCAACACTGATCACCACTTGCCGGAATGGCCTCCCATGGCCTGGGGTGAGGTGGGGTGGGGGGGGGGGGGGGGGGGCGGCTGGGTATGCCAGAAATAGGGCGGTAGGGCGTTGGTGATTGGGTGTTAGGGTTAGGGCTAGGATTGTCTGGCCTCCCCTGCCCACCTGCCTATCGCCGTGGGCGTCCGGCCCGGTGGGGTGGTGAAAACTCACCCGGGTGTTGGACCGCAAATCTGGATTGGTCGCAAAGCCCACCCCGATCGTTAACCTTTCCTCCAGGGCTAAATTTAATATAATATATTAAGTATATTATAACTTTAGGACGCCCGATCAAAAACAGTGTCTACTAAATGTTTCAAATACCAATAACCTATATATCCTTTTAGAACGACTCATCTAAATTAATTTTAAAAAAACATGTTTAGTATAAAGTCAAAAATATCCCCCCTTTTTCCAACCCTGGCCAGCGATTCGACCGGGGGGGGGGGGGACATGCCTGGACCCCAGCGGATATAGACATGTTAAAACTGGTTTGAAGTTTGAAGTTCTCAGGGTGGAAATGATAACCGGCCTTGGTGGCGCAGTGGTTAAGCCATCGGACTACAGGCTGGTAGGTACAGGGTTCTCAGCCCGGTACCGGCTCCAACCCAGAGCGAGTTCTTAAGGGCTCAATGGGTAGGTGTAAGGCCACTACACCCTCTTCTCTCTCACTAACCACTAACCAACTAACAACTAACCCACTGTCCTGGACAGACAGCCCAGATAGCTAAGGTATGTGCCCAGGACAGCGTACTTGAACCTTAATTGGACATAAGCACGAACATAAGTTGAAATGAAATGAATGAAATGAAAGGAAATTATATTGTCACTGTTGCTGTGATGTCGTATTCTTAGAGGATTACCGGCCAATTGTTACAACCTTAGTTACACACACTTGGAATGTAAATGACTGTGTTATTATATGTGTATATTTTTTTTATGACGTTGTAATGCATATGAATGTATTAAACATTAGTAGTGAATGTATTAGTAAAGTATGGATTGTATAATTGTTTTAAGGATTAACATATGGTGTTGCGTAATGTGCATTGTGAATGTATTGTTTGGTAGGAACCATGTATTAGTAATATGTGATTCGATATATATGTTTGTCATAGTAGTCTAGGAAATGCCATATGTCGAATATATGTATTTATTATCGTAATGTCATGTACTCTATTCTCGTTATATTTTAATTTATTGTTTTGATTGTTTCAGGGTTTTAAAATACTTTGTGTACGATGTTGAATAAAATGCCATTGTCCTGAACCTGCAGCTGTTTGTCAACTGTTTGTCGTCTTTTTGGAACACAAACTTAATGCTGTTACATATGTATGTATGTATGCATGTATGTATGTATGTGTGTATGTATGTATGAACGCACTGGCTCAGGAATTTTTTAAAAACTAAAAAATATTATTTTCTAATTTTGCCCCAGGGATTCGAAATTGACGTTAAATTGACCGTTGTGATATACAACCTATAACTGTTTTTCGGTCAGTCTTGTTTTAAATTTATTTGTCTAGTACTATGTTTTGTTTATCAGTCGAATACGATGCATTTGTTTTTAGAAGATTGTTAGGAAAAGGGATAACAAACAAACCGACCGCTGAAAAATGGACTGGTTTAGAGGCTTAGACGCAGGCTTAGGCGGTGGGTAGTCGTGTGGAGACTAAGATATGCTTGGATTTTTTCTGTATGCAATAACCGGACGTGCTGTAATAGGGGTTTTCATAAGTTTGCAGATTTAGAAACTCCTCCTTAATAAGTTTACCAATATCAACGCTACGTCGACTGTAAATTATTGGAAAAATTATTTTATCTCTTTCTACAGTTTTACCAAATTCAACATTGATTCCAAATGGCTGTTTGTTTGTAATGTACGAATGCAGAAGGCCTCTCGTTCAAGTCTCAAGAGGACTGTTTCGTATTTTGAACCAAGTATCAGGGGTTGTTCAATTGGAATTATTTTAAAATTTTCATTTAACGAATAATCAGGTAGATTGAAGTGATAATTTTGAAAGTCGACTGCATTTTAAGTAAGTTGTGAAGTGTACACCTGGTGTGTTTTGTCACAAGTAGCAGAGGAGCCAGTGCTTATTTGAGGTGATTGGTTATGCTGAAGTTTGTATGGTTTATAGTCTTCAGTTGCCCTAAGGGGATTTTCTAATTCTCGAAAAATTTCAGATTTAATTTTTCTTAAAAACCGTTTTGAATATCCCCAAGGTTTTAAAGCACTAAATAAAAGTGAACAAGCCTCATTGAAATTGTGGCCTTAAGTTTGATATTGTCATCCTGTTGATTTAATAGCTAAAGATGTTCCAAACGATTCTTAACTGAATCAATGCCCGCATCAATACCTATGTTGGTGTACATGGAGTCGATATCAAGGGTAACCAAAAATGAATCTTTTGGGATTTTTGTTTTTGATAATTTTGATAGAAGATCTTCAGTGTTTTTCACAAAACGTTCATGTCTATTTGCAATTGATTTTAAGTGAAAGTCTATGCATTCTGAAATATTGTACGATTCTGATCCACAGTCTGAAATGATTGGACGAGCGGGTGGTGTGTTAATATCGGTACATGTATCGACTGGCTTGTGGATTTTTGAAAGTAAATAAAATTTCCGAGTTTGTGGTTGTGACCTGGCTTCTAAATATTTTACTTATTTTTATTAATATGTCCCTGATCTTTTACACATTGAATAATTGTATTGAACGTTTTACAATTCTCAGGCCAAATAGCTTTGTCTAATTTTTTGTAGTACTTTGAATTATTAAGCTGTCGATGGGCTTCCCGGATATAGTTCTTAATTGATAGAATTACAGTAGCTGACCCTTTATTTGCAGGTTTTATAACAATTTTGCGGTTTTTGCGTAGTTTGGTGAGAGCACGACGTTCCATGATGGAAAGCTTTTGCTGATTTATGTAAACTGTCATATCACCCACTTTTTCCACTATCCTTTTATGAGCTTTAATGATTTCAGGATCTACTCTTGAATGCCGAAAATAGTCGGCCAGTTTCATTCTTAATTTCAGGAAGGCGCCATTGAGATTTGTCCGAAACGTTATGCCGAAATTGATAGAATTTTGTTTGCCGAAAATTTGTATCCCGCCCCGAGTTGCAATTCGGGGCGGTGGGAGACTTTAATGCGTCAGCAAAAGAAGTTCCCAGACGAGGTACTGAACTACATGAGTTAGATAGGATAGGTGGGGTGGGTGGTGGGTTAGCTAGTGGTGTTAGGTGAGGTGCAGTGGACCGTTTGGCAATGGGCGGTGTTGCCTTACGGTCAGGACGTTTGAAAGGGGTATTAACACGTGGGGATTGTGCTCGTTTTTGTCTTTGTGGCAGCGGAGTAGTAGTTTGACAAGAACTACCCACATTATGTATGTATGTATGTATGTATGTATGTATATCTATATATTGTATCTATGTCGAGGTTGACTGTTACATACATAGATATTAACGCACTGGCGCAGGGGATAATTAAATCCTTGCTGGCCTCACAAATTGTCCCGTGCCGTTGCTGGGACTCGAACCTATGGCACCAAATCGCCCGTAACTTTGTAGACTTGCCACAATACCTTTTGAGCTATTGAGGCATCCATAAAAAGGATGCTCTTTAACTCAACTATATGCATGGGGTCTACAAGTTACGCGGTCGATCCCGCTTACGTACATGAAACATTGGGCAGACCTGGCACTGGCTAGCATGTATTGATGTATGAATATCTATATATTGTATGCATGTCGAGGTTGACTGTTACATACATAGATATTAACGCACTGGCGCAGGGGATAATTAAATCCTTTCTGGCCTCACAAATTGTCCCGTGCCGTTGATGGGACTCGAACCTATGGCACCGAATCGTCCGCAACTTTGCAGACTTGCCACGATACCTTTTGAGCTATTGAGGCATTCATGTATGTATGTATGTATGTATGTATGTATGTATGTATGTATGTATCTATCTATCTATCTATCTATCTATATACATACATATGTCTTTGTAGTAGCCTAACCAGTGCAACACAACTGGTTAAAGGCCATGGTATGTGCTTTCCTGTCTGTGGTAAAGTGCATACATAAAAGATCCATACTGCATTAGAACATGATTAATTAATGAATGTGCTCTAGTGGTATCGTTAAAGAAAAAAATAAAGAAAAACGAACATGTATCTCACCAGACCGATCTTGCGTGCTCTAGTGGTATCGTTAAAGAAAAAAATAAAGCAAAACGAACATGTATCTCACCAGACCGATCTTGCCAATGCATCGTTTTATTTTATAAAATAAATAATTTGTAATGTAAAATTGAAGTTTGATTTAGTTCTTTAAAAATAAATTAAACACCTGGGGCGGAATTCACTAAACTCTCTCAACTGTGCGATCTCGAAGTGCAATGCTAAAAGACTTTCAAAGAGTATGCTTTGTTGTCAAGCAGAGCGTAAGAGACCTTTGTGAATTAGGCCCCTGGAGTTATATATATATTGCAGTTGAGCAGTCGCGTAACCCGGTGTCACATATAATTTGCACTCACCTGAATTTGCATTCCCCAGTCAAGATTATACGTAGCATAAGCACTCCCCAGTGCATAGTGCTCGCTTGATGCGCGGTCTTTTTGGGATCGATCCCCGTCAGTGGGTCCATTGGGCTATTTCTCGATCCAGCCAGTTCACCACGACTGGTATATCAAAGGCCGTGGTATGTGCTATCCTGTGTATGGGATGGTTCACATAAAAGATCACTTGCTGCTAGTCGAAAAGAGTAGCCCATGAAGTGGCGACAGCGGGTTTCCTCCCTCAATATATGTGTGGTCCTTAACCATATGTCCGACGCCATATAACCGTAAATAAAATGTGTTGAGTACGTCGTTAAATAAACCATTTCCTTCCTTCCCCAGTGCATATTATACCTGTAATATACACTCCACCAGTCTATATTATATGTACAATATGCACTCCCTCTGTATAATATGCACTCCCCCAGTTTATATTACACGTAGGCTATACTACTTTTTAAGCACTCACATATATTAATTCTATTTGGAGTGTTTTTTATTTTTGTATGGCCAGTGCACATTGTAAAAGTTGGTATAAATCTTAGTGACGAATCTAGAGGGTGTTGGGTATATGAATCAGGGGCGGACCATAGCGGCCAAAACGTTCCTGGATCCGCCCTTCCAAATTTGCAGAATAAAAATAATAACTCATCATGTGTGATGATCGGATGGGTCCCAGAATGTCATGCTTCCCTTACTTCCGGTTAATATGACAGGAATTATGTTGGGATAACATTGCAAAGCTTTGTCTTAAACAGGTTCATATTTTAGAACAGAAAAATAATTATTTCAGACCCATCCTACCCCAGTTAAGTGCCACCTTGTATGCCCATCATCATTGTGTTTGGTCGATATTTAAATTATTATTTACAGACGAACTGACACCTGAACATGGGAGTCCACACAATGCTGTTAGTTAAATCTACTGGTAGACCAGTACAGCTAATTTTAATCAGATTGATAGCACCATAACCTAATCTTTTGATGTGCTAGCTTTATGTATTGCGAACAGAAATAACTCTCATTTAAAGCACAGATTTGTTTCAAATTGAAATAATTAAACTTCGTGACTTTTAGGCCTATATATGAAATTGATTGGGGTTTGGGTTTGTTTTCACACTGAATATGAATATTAGCAAACTACCCCTTAGGCTGTAAACATTTGAGTAGGACTTGCTCTTAGCAAGAAAATAAATTGGAACTTAATTAAAAATCGCTTGGTATTAACAGTAAATGTGAAGTAAATCACAAATTCTGCTGAGTTTTGTAACTGCAAACCCGGAAACACACCACAACGTCTACTTGCTAACTACTTCCTCGTCAATACGGCGCATGTGCGGTCACGTGGTGTCTCCGTTTACTTTTTTACCTGCTGTGTTTGTCTGACGATGTCCTGCATTTCCGTGTTAGTTGTCAATATTTTATCAATCCATGTAGGCAACCAGCCGTTCGCCGTTTTAACGATCGTGTGTTGTGTTAAAGGGAGGTTTCCCAGTTTCATCAGCACTGTCCCGACGTTAATATCTACACAAGCAAGAATCACAAGTTTTCACTTGAACATTGACAATTTGCTACAAAGTTTTATTGATTTTTTTTTACTAACTGTTCAAAAACATTTTTAACCTAATTCACAAATTTGAATATTTCAATTGTTTTTTTATAACTAAAAAAAACAATGTAGCCATAGTAGTGTAACTTTTTAAAATTCAAAAGTACATACACCAACATGTGTCTGTCTGTCTGTCCGTTTACATGCAGATCGAAATACAGACCACGCAACACAACATAATTATGAAAAAGTGAATAACAGTTTTAATTAATCGTAGATGGTTTACATATAATATTAATAGTAAGAAAGGAAACAGTAAATACGTGCACATATATCTGACTAAATGTGTTGGTCGTGTTGGTTTCGCATACCGAGAACAGTACCAGTAGACTGCGGCGCGCTAACCTCGCTGTAGGAAACACGACATATATCTGACTAAATGTGTCGGTCGTGTTGGTTCTCGCATACCGAGAACAGTGCCAGTAGACTGCGGCGCGCTAACCTCGCTGTGGGAAACACGACATATAGCTGACTAAATGTGTCGGTCGTGTTGGTTTCGCATACCGAGAACAGTGCCAGTAGACTGCGGCGCGCTAATCTCGCTGTGGGAAACACGACAGGTAGGGGACATCTACAGGTAATTCAAGTTACGACCACCACCGTACATGATGTGATGGGGGTGGCGGGGGCATTAGGGGACACCATTGCTCTCTGGCCTGTTTGAAACAGCTACATTTTTCTTGTTTAACCTTTTCTTTATTTCATAAGGAGTCATTTTAAAATTTAAAAAGAACAACAGTGCCTCGATAGGAAATGTTTAAACATCCCAGAAGTTCAACTAATGCTACAGACACGGCCAGCATTTTGTATGGGGACAGACATATGTCTACGAAAACCACGAATCCGTTCTTGACACATTTGGCTTGACTTAAAAATCTAGGTTTGGTGACAGGACATATAACCAGGAAGTAGGTATCTCCATGGGCACCAACTGTGCTCCCAGTCGTTTCTCTATGCATATGTATAAGATTTTCAAACTAATCTGGCCAAATCAAAACAAAGGGGTCTGGCGAATTTTTTTTTTAATTACACCTTTCGATATATTGCTGGTCTTGTATCATTCAATAAGAATAAACTCACAGATTACCTTCTATTGATTTACCCACCAGGGTTAGAAATAAAGGAAGGTACGTAAAGTATAAAACCTGTTTCATACCTTAACCTACGTATACCTCTCGTACACACACAGATTCCGAACAAAACTGTATGATACAAGAGATGACTTCAGCTTTGCAATAGTACATTCTTCCTTCATGTCGAGCAATAGTCCTTCTGCTCCAGCTTTATATTTCGCAACTTCTGAGATACAAGAGGGCATGCTCATCATATGCCGATTTTAAAGACCGTCATATCGTTTTGGTAGAGCGCTTGTTTGACCAGGGTTATAACATCCATTTCACGACATGACGATAGACTACAATGACGTCTTATGTAATACCCTATTTTAACCATTTCACGACATGACGATAGACTACAATGACGTCTTATGTAATACCCTATTTTAACCATTTCACGACATGACGATAGACTACAATGACGTCTTATGTAATACCCTAGTTCACGACATGACGATAGACTACAATGACGTCTTATGTAATACCCTATTTTAACCATTTCACGACATGACGATAGACTACAACATGACGATCTACAATGACGTCTTATGTAATACCCTATTTTAACCATTTCACGACATGACGATAGACTACAATGACGTCTTATGTAATACCCTATTTCACGACATGACGATAGACTACAATGACGTCTTATGTAATACCCTATTTTAACCATTTCACGACATGACGATAGACTACAATGACGTCTTATGTAATACCCTATTTCACGACATGACGATAGACTACAATGACGTCTTATGTAATACCCTATTTTAACCATTTCCGACATTAGACTACAATGACGTCTTATGTAATACCCTATTTCACGACATGACGATAGACTACAATGACGTCTTATGTAATACCCTATTTTAACATTCACGACATGACGATAGACTTGTCTTATGTAATACCCTGAACTACAATGACGTCTTATGTAATACCCTATTTCACGACATGACGATAGACCAATGACGTCTTATGTAATACCCTATTTTAACCATTTCACGACATGACGATAGACTACAATGACGTCTTATGTAATGACATGACGATACAATGACGTCTTATGTAATTATTTTAACCATTTCACGACATGACGATAGACTACAATGACGTCTTATGTAATACCCTATTTCACGACATGACGATAGACTACAATGACGTCATATGTAATACCCTATTTTAACCATTTCACGACATGACGATAGACTACAATGACGTCATATGTAATACCCTATTTTAACCATTTCACGACATGACGATAGACTACAATAACGTCATATGTAATACCCTATTTTAACCTTGTACATGCCTTTTAATCTTGTTGGAAAAGATCCTCTACATTTTGAATATGGACTTGATGACTGTGGATTGTTCTCGTGACGGGTGTCACCGGTGCGGCAGGATGACGTTCGCATTGATCACCGTGTTTACAGTGAGTCACGAGTGCATACCACCACAGCTGTATGTATCCCATTGAGCTCTATCCTATGCAAGTTTAGATTTTCTAAGCTGGCATTGGGAGTGGCAGTCCTTCTGCAAGCTTAATTCCTTGTGCGAATGAATCTTAATTTACTGCTCTACGTCAGTAAACTATTTCTAAATTAAAATCTATAAAAGCAACAACATGCGCAACACAATATGTACAAGGCCAGTTTAACAATACTACTAAAGTAGTATACAATGCAACGATATCGACGTGTTGCCTGCTATGAACACTGGGCATTAAACACCTCTGTAACAGAAGACGTTTCACCCTGCAGCCGCTGTGTGTACGCAAATACTATAATGGCCGGAAGAAGAAGTGATGTCGAATTCGACTCTTTTGCATTGGGTCGACAATCAGATCAGTTTCATGTTCTTTACATCATTGATTTCAATCGAAATAGAGCTTTGTGGTGTGCTATAAAAATGTAGTTGATTTACAAATTATGATTTAAAACTACTTTTGAACGTGACTAACAAAGTATTACAAGAAAGAAGTCATTAATCATTTTAATGAAATTATACAAAAACGTGTTTGTTGTTTAGATTGAGCTAGGAATACAATTGATTTTCTCACTCAGAGTTGCAGAATAAAAACAATAACATGTTAATGACGTAGGATATTGGCTTTATCCTGTTCAAGACGGATGGGGAATTCAGCTCGGCAAGTCTCGTGTAGTTCCGTATTCCTACCTACACAGGATAAAGCCAATATCTTACGTCATTAACCTTTTATTTAATCAAATAATCAATCACAACAATCACACATTGTCAACATGTCCTATCGACTATCGATTTGTAGTTCAAATTCAATACAAACCTACAAATCTGTTGACAAGGTCATATTACACAGATGACCACACACTTCCCAATAAGTGGAGTATCGTTGCTACTTGGCCCGTGCTTATAAAACTTAAAGTCTTGATTTTAATAAAGTCCAGACTTTAACGAAATGCTATTTGAATGGCGTTGCCATGACGTTAACGTCTGGACTTTATTAAAGTCTAGACTTTAAGGTTTATAAGCACTTTATTAAAGTCTAGACTTTAAGGTTTATAAGCACTTTATTAAAGTCTAGACTTTAAGGTTTATAAGCACTTTATTAAAGTCTAGACTTTAAGGTTTATAAGCACGGGCCAGTACATCGAACATAAACATATTGCTACCAGTGTTACATTTTACATGTCGCAAATTAAAAGGGAAGTTGTCTAGACGAGCCACTTTCGAATTGACTGGTTTTTCACCCGTCACATTCATTACATTAAGCGCCAAGATCAGTCTAGTCGTTTACAACAATAGAACACAGAGAAAATGTGATATCTGAAATTTCTCCAGATTTAGATCTTTAAAATTAAGCGAGTCCTGTCGGAAAGCATTGACGGAGTCCACGAATCATACCTCGGTCGTACAAGAGAGCGACGTTATGGAGTCTCGATCAGTTGAGACTTGTTTTGTCGTTCCGAATATAACTACATGTACAACCATACCTAAAGTCCACCCCCAATTATATCCCTCCGTGTTTTTGCGATACAAAGCAAACTACACAATATCTGTACATCTGACAGACTTGATCACTACCGCCAGCTGTTTTTGTACAATTTATATCAAAATGATAACTTTTCATCTGTGAATGTGACAGGTCGTAATTAACTAGTTCCCAGACAATATACGTAATCGACATGTTCCTAGACAATACAGGTAATCGACATATTCCCAGACAATATACGTAATCGACATGTTCCCAGATAATATACGTAATCGTCATTTTCCCCGACAATATACGTAATCGACATGTTCCCAGACAATATACGTAATCAACATGTTCCCACAATATACGTAATCAACATGTTCCCAGACAATATACGTAATCGACATGTTCCCAGACAATATACGTAATCGACACGTTCTCAGACAATACTCATTAATAAAATAATTTCCCGCAAAACGTATCCACCGGGATGTGCTACGAAGACAGTCCGATTCCAGTAGTTTATAGGATATCCAATATATTAAGTATTACCTATTATATACATACATGAATTACCATACGTGTTTCTTATAATTTACTAAACGTGTTTGTTATGAATTATTAAACGTATTTGTTATGAATTATTAAACGTGTTTATTATGAACTATTAAACGTGTTTGTAATGAACTACTAAACGTGTTTGTTATGAACTACTGAACGTGCTGGTTAGGAACTACTAAACGTGTTCGCTATGAATTATTAAACGTGTTTGTTATGAATTATTAAACGTGTTCGCTATGAATTATTAAACGTGTTTGTTATGAACTACTAAACGTGTTCGCTATGAATTATTAAACGTGTTTGTAATGAACTACTAAACGTGTTCGCTATGAATTATTAAACGTGTTTGTTATGAATTATTAAACGTGTTCGCTATGAATTATTAAACGTGTTTGTTATGAACTACTAAACGTGTTCGCTATGAATTATTAAACGTGTTTGTAATGAACTACTAAACGTGTTCGCTATGAATTATTAAACGTGTTTGTTATGAATTATTAAACGTGTTCGCTATGAATTATTAAACGTGTTTGTTATGAACTACTAAACGTGTTTGCTATGAATCACTAAACGTGTTTGTTATAACTACTAAACGTGTTTGTTATGAACTACTAAACGTGTTCGCTGTGAATTATTAAACGTGTTTGCTATGAATTATTAAACGTGTTTGCTATGAACTACTAAACGTGTTTGTTATGAACTAGTAAACGTGTGCCCTATAAATTACTAAACGTGTTTGTTATGAACTACTAAACATGTTCGCTGTGAATTATTAAACGTGTTCGCTATGCATTATTAAACGTGTTCACTATGAATTATTAAACATGTTTGCTATGAACTACTAAACATGTTTGCTATGAACTATTAACGGGTTTGTTATGAACTACTAAACGTGTTTGTTAAGAATTACTAAACGTGTTCGCTATGAACTACTAAACGTGTTTGTTATGAATTATTAAACGTGTTCGCTATGAATTATTAAACGTGTTCGCTATGAATTACTAAACGTGTTCGCTATGAACTACTAAACGTGTTTGTTATGAACTACTAAACGTGTTTGTTATGAACTACTAAACGTGTTTGCTATGAACTACTAAACGTGTTTGTTATGAATTACTAAACGTGTTTGCTATGAACTACTAAACGTGTTTGCTATGAACTACTAAACGTGTTCGCTATGAACTACTAAACGTGTTTGTTATGAACTACTAAACGTGTTCGCTATGAATTACTAAACGTGTTTGTTATGAACTACTAAACGTGTTGAGGCTGCCAGGTGTGGTGATCTGCGACGTGTTATTGCTGGTTGTATAATGGGTCACCATTTGTTCCACCTGGTTATCGACAATCAAACTGTTCCAAGACACACACACACATACACACACATACACGTACACACACACACACACACACACACATACACACACACACACACACATATATATATATATATATATATATATATATATATATATATATATATATAAAAACTCTGAAGTATTAGTATAACAATTTGATGCAGCGTATTAATTTCACGAAAGAAGTAGTTCCAGCACGGTCACTAGTAGGAGCGTCGTTCCAACGCGGCCTCCGCAGAAAGGTGTCGCCCCGGAGTCAAAGGGGTCGTCGTCGTCATTGTTGCTGGACACGATCCCCCAGTGCCAGTTCGGGTCCCGGGGCTCTGAGTACCACGGGTGTTTAGGCGGCACGGAGCCCACGTGCACTTCGTCGTGGCCGATCGCAATATCCGCGCAGCCGTAGAACTGTTCCTGCTTGCCACAGCCGATGCACGAGGTTCCGTCCGGGTTTGTTCCCCAACTGTTTCCGGCGTTGTACTTCCACTGGAAGACGCAAGCCGAGCACTTGACGTCTTTAGGCAGCTGGAGCTTGACGCGGATCACCCGGTCGCCCCCCACATTGCCGGGAACTTTGAACCGCACCTCCTCCGTCCCCGCCAATCGGAGCACGTGTTCGTCCAAGCAGTTGTGGGTTATCTTTTGGAAAGGAATGTCATTTTGGCAGAGACGAAACTCGAAATACCCCTTGTGATTGGCTGTCAGCTGAACTCCAGCCTCCATTATTTGACCCGGTTTGTATTTTTTCACAATAATCCCATTTGCGTATTTCCCACCAGGCTCATTTTCGTGTGGTCCTTGCCATGGATCACCACAAACACCGCATTTCCCGCCAT
This sequence comes from Gigantopelta aegis, assembly GCF_016097555.1. NCBI lineage: Eukaryota > Metazoa > Mollusca > Gastropoda > Neomphalida > Peltospiridae > Gigantopelta > Gigantopelta aegis. The sequence goes on along the minus strand of NC_054706.1, from coordinate 80,766,674 downwards.
TTTGAGCATATTGAATCTGAAATAGAAGAGACAACCTATAATTATATATATATGTACACACACACACACACACACACACACACACACACACGGTGACACACCTGGAGAATAATTCACAAAGCGCTCTTAAAGTCGTTGACCCAAATAGAGCCGTAGTTTATAATGTGTTAGTGATATTAAACAAAATTAATAATAATAAAAAAAAAATTATCTTGGAAGAATTAGAAGAAAACCCCCAAATAAACCCGGGAACACTAGGTCACGATTATAAACAGAACTAAAATAAATAACCTTAATAACTATAATATTTTCCAAAAGCCACAGTGAATAAAGTTGTGTTTGCTGTCGCTGACAGCTCCCCTTTGTTCACACTAAAACACGGACTTCTCGAGCTGCTTCATCTTATTACAGAGACGACCCGCGTTAAATACTCATTCCAAAAGGAATTATATTTCTCTGAACAAACGGAACCTGTATGTGATTTGGCAGCGATCGGCGTGGACTTTAGACAAGTAAACAAGTTCTCGGGTGAAATTCGTTCAGCATGAATCGTTAACATATTACAAAGCACGTGGAGTCTGACACAACCCGGCTGTGGGTGAAACATTCGGTGAATTTATTAATTATCATACAAGTCAAGATGCATCTCACAAACACACTATCTTCCATTACTGTAAAATCATAAACCACGACGGTGCTAGAGTAGCTAGATTCCTTTGACAAACATTATTAAACTATAACATAAATGGGAAATTCCTAGAATTGTCCAAAAATGCTTCAAGACATAAAACGCTCTGCCAGTGTAAATACGAATTCTGATAGTACTGCTAAAGCAATAAATGCCCCCTACCAGGCCCAAGAAGTGTTCGAGGGTCATAACTCTGTGAAAAATGGGTAAATCGCCATGAACGTTAAAGTGTAACAGTACACGACAAGGCTGTGAACACAATTTCATCTCAGTATATTCAGGCATTGCTAAAAATAAAACAGAGCCAGGAAAAGAAATGTGGTGCACTGGTTGGAACGAGATTCATATATGTAAGTTCAAAGGCCATGATTCTGTCACTCGTGATATGTAACAGTACATGATAAAGCTATACATATAAATTTTAGCTCGATATCTCGAAACATTGTGAAAAAAACCCCCATCCCAAGCATGGGCGTACATAGTATTTTGAAAAGGGGGTTCCAAAATAGATTGCAGAGATATTGGGCATATATTTCTATGTTGAGTAAATATAATAATGTCAGATATCAATGTCAGATATATTAAATTTAAAAAAAGCGATTTCAGGTGGGGGGGGGGGGGGGGGGGGGGGGTGGGTGTAATATATGTATCACAGACGGACAGACTGACACACATACAGACAGTTACACAGCCAGAAGGACGGAGATGAAAGCTATAGTGGTCTCCGGTTGTACCAGTAGGTGAACAGACAGACTGACACAAACAGACAGTTAGACAGCCAGAAGGACGGATATGAAACCTATAGTGGTCTCCGGTTGTACCAATAGGTAAACAGACAGACTGACACACAGACAGACAGACAGTTAGACAGCCAGAAGGACTTAGATGAAACTTATAGTGGTCTCCGGTTGTACCAGTAGGTGAAAACAGACAGACTGACACACAGACAGACAGACATACAGCCAGAAGGACGGAGATGAAACCTATAGTGGTCTCCGGTTGTACCAGTAGGTGAACAGACAGACTGACACACAGACAGACAGACAGACAGCCAGAAGGACGGAGATGAAACCTATAGTGGTCTCCGGTTGTACCAGTAGGTGAACAGACAGACTGACACACAGACAGACAGCCAGACAGCCAGAAGGACGGAGATGAAACCTATAGTGGTCTCCGGTTGTACCAGTAGGTGAACAGACAGACTGACACACAGACAGACAGACAGACAGCCAGAAGGACGGAGATGAAACCTATAGTGGTCTCCGGTTGTACCAGTAGGTGAACAGACAGACTGACACACAGACAGACAGACATACAGCCAGAAGGACGGAGATGAAACCTATAGTGGTCTCCGGTTGTACCAGTAGGTGAACAGACAGACTGACACACAGACAGACAGACAGCCAGAAGGACGGAGATGAAACCTATAGTGGTCTCCGGTTGTACCAGTAGGTGACTAATAACAACCGGTTTCACCAAAGTGAAACGTTGTCACGTGTTTTCTATTCCCTTTATTTAATGTTGTAAAAAAACCATCTACTAATTTGAATTGTTCAGGGGTAGCCACCGCCATAGATAAACACGATTGCTTCCTAATATTGCTTTGGTTCCTATATGCCGACGATACTGGAAAGTAACGCTCACGACTTGCAAAAACCCCTATTATACCTATATGCCGACGATACTGGAAAGTAACGCTCACGACTTGCAAAAACCCCTATTATACCTATATACAAGAAGGAAACTTGGTAAATAGTGATAAGAAATGTAAATGCAATTAACTATAAGACGAAGTTCATCCTCGGAGATCAGCTCAAAAATGCTAAAACATACAAATATTTAGGATTGGATAACATATTAACGTGCCTATATCTAACTAAGGTTCAAGCACGTATTTCCTGGGTACAATAGCTGTTTTCGCCAGTGACTGGGTCCAAGACAGACGAGGGGATATATATATATATATATATATATATATATTCTATCTATAAACAACTCGTAAGATAAACGGTATTTAACGACCGCTCATGTAGTATTCTCTATATAAACAACTCGTTGTAAGATAAACGATATCTAACGGCCGCTCATGTAGTATTCTCTCTATAAACAACTCGTTGTAAGATAAACGATATCTAACGGCCACCCATATAGTATTCTCTCTATAAACAACTCGTTGTAAGATAAACGATATCTAACGGCCACCCATATAGTATTCTCTCTATAAACAACACGTAAGATAAACGATATCTAACGGCCGCTCATGTAGTATTCTCTCTATAAACAACTCGTTGTAAGATAAATGGTATCTAACGGTCGCTTATGTAGTATTCTCTATATAAACAACTCGTAAGATAAACGATATCTAACGGCCGCCCATATAGTATTCTCTCTATAAAGAACTCGTTGTAAGATAAACGATATCTAACGGCCGCTCATGTAGTATTCTCTATATAAAGAACTCGTTGTACGGTAAACGGTATCTAACGGCCGCTCATGTAGTATTCTCTCTATAAACAACCCGTTGTAAGATAAACGGTATCTAACGGTCGCTCATGTAGTATTCTCTCTATAAACAACTCGTTGTAGGATAAACGGTATCTAACGGCCGCTCATGTAGTATTCTCTCTATCAACAACTCGTAAGATAAACGATATCTAACGGCCGCTCATGTAGTATTCTCTCTATAAACAACTCGTAACATAAACGGTATCCAACGGCCGCTCATGTAGTATTCTCTATATAAACAACTCGTTGTACGATAAACAAGATCCAAAGACCGCTCATGTATTATTCTCTATATAAACAACTCGCTGTGAGATAAACGGTATCCAACGGCCGCTCATGTAGTATTCTCTATAGAAACAACTCGTTGTAAGATAAACGGTATCCAACGGCCGCTCATGTAGGTTGCATAGTACCAAAGAAGAGAGTTCTGTGTCAAAGTTCGACGTGCACCGTCAAATATGTAATGTGCTTTTTTTCTAGTGAAGTTCTTATCATATGTCCATGAAAGTCTTTCAAAACACAGGGTCACTGTAATAAATGAGTTTTAAGGTAATTATTTATTGGAAATAAGAGACTCTGACTATGTATGCACACACTACATACACGACTAAGCATACACAACCAATCAATAGTATGTATTTTCAAGAGTAGTATTTTTATTTATTATTTGTTTTAAATATGATACATTGCATTTGTATACAACTTTGCATAACACCGATGCTTCCTGAGGTGTACATTGAATCAGGTTGCACTGTAGGAACAACACTTTCGATTATGTTCTCACATCATATCAGAACACAGAAGATCCTGAAAAAATGTTTTTTGGGGTATAGGTTGCATAGTACCAAAGAAGAGAGTTCTGTGTCAAAGTTCGACGTGCACCGTCAAATATTTACGGAGTAAAAGCAGCTGTGTGTGTGATTGGTAGCAATATGTGACATTGATTATTTGTGCAAATACTATTATCCATTGACAATAAATAAATACACTTTTATTTGTTATACAGTTGTTAGGCAGTATATACCAGAGGTTGAAACTAATGCGGGGTACCCCCAAAAATGGAACTGCAATTTTCAGCAAAAATGACGGTTGCTATTAAAAACATTAATTAAATCTCTTAAATGATACGTGACCCCCCATTTTCTTACAGGTAGATTAGATGTGAGGTGCCACATTTTCTATTGCTGTATTTCCTGGGTGTGTTGAAACGCTGCTTATATCAGATTTATTAGTAAACGTTAACATTATCGGCAATAGGAATTGATTTGATCTATTAGAGCCTGTAGTATTCTCTATAGAAACAACTCGTTGTAAGATAAACGGTATCCTACAGCCGCTCATGTAGTATTCTCGATGTGCACGGCAGGATTTGTGTTGTTATATACAAGTATATTAGGTCATGATACAAGCGTCCTTCTAACTTGTTTGAAACTCTTAGTTACTAAACAGTACTTCTGTTATTCAATGACAATATAGTATGGTGCAGTGTCCCTTACATTCTAATGCCTTCTCATTTGCGACACAGAAAGGTCCTATTACTATTAGACAGGAAATCCCATTTAGAAGCTGCGTTGATTTCAGTACCACAACGTAAAGTCATATAAGTAAAGGTTTGTTTGTTTGTTTGTTTGTTTTGTTTAATGAAACCACTTGCGAACATTGATTAATTAATCATCGGCTATTGGATGTCAAACGTTTGGTAACTCTGACATAGTCTTAGAGAGGAAACCCGCTACGTGTCCATCAGTAGCAAGGGATCTTTTATATGCACCTTTCCACAGACAAGAAAGCACATACCACGGACTTTGACCAGTTGTAGTGAACTAGTTACAACAAGAAAAAAATATCCAGTCAGTTGAATGGATCCACCGAGGTGGTTCGATACTGCGACGCAAACACCTCAGGTGAGCACTCAACCGACTGAGCTAAATCCCGCTCGTCCTATAAGTAATAGGTGTCCGTATTTGCAGGGATCTTTCAAAACACGAACCACTATATTGAGAAAAACATTATCAGACGTGCAAACCAGGAATCACGGTCTGAAACATTTAAACGTCATTTAACTAACACGTATTTAAAATATTTGAACGCCATTTAGCTAACACGTATTTAAAACATTTAAACGTCATTTAACTAACACGTAGGCTATTTAAAACATGTAAACGTCTTTTAACGAATACGTATTTAAAACCTTTAAACGTGTTATAAGTAAAACTCATTTAAGAACGGTTAAACGGCTTATAACTAAAATATACTTTAAAACAATTTAACTTCTTTTAAGTAAAACGTATTTAAAAACGTTTAAATGTCTTTTAACTGAAGTTTATTTAAAAACATTTTAATGTCGTAACAAAAACATCAGGATACGTTTAAACATGTTAACAATTTTATTTCTACCCCCCTATCCCCCCAGCATTTAAACGTCTTTTAACAGAGATTTATTTGCGTTGTTATAGTTACAAACTTTCCGCATTTATACGATTTACTGTACCACAGTTTGAAACCCAATAGCCGATGTATTTTTGTGCTGGGCTGTCGTTAAACATTAATTAATTAATTAATTCATTCATTCATTTATACCATTTATTGTACCATAGTTTGACACCCAATAGCCGATGTATTTTTCCTGCTTGGGTGTCGTTAAACATTCATTCTTTGAGAATGGCTAATACAGCACAAATAAATTTTGAGTAAAAGTCAGTATCTATCTGTGATATTTGTGTTTTTGCACAGTTCTTTACACTGTGTTGTTGTTTAAATCTTGAATTTTTATATTGATGTTGATCATCACTTTATTTGTTTGCATTACCATAGTTTGACACCCAATAGCCGATGTATTTTTCGTGCTGGGGTGTCGTTAAACATTCATTCATTCATTCATTCATTCATACGATTTACTCTATTCTGATTGGACGACCTCGAAGAAAAACTGAAAGTTATCCTTCGATAAACCTCAGAAAATTACGTCATTACGGCAGCTGGGAGGTCATTACGTAAAAAGGTCATAGAAAGGACGCCTGAAGCTGATTTATGTGTATTTTAACTAAATATAGTGTATTCAGGCGCTTGTGCATAAATACTGTGGGTAGCGAAATTGATTAGGGTTAAGAGATGCTTCCCCGGAAAAAAGTATTGAAACAAATTGAAAAAAAGAGAACATTTGCTTGATCAAGGAGAGGGATCACCGCCGAACCCCACTCTTTGCGCACGTATTTATATAAGAACCTTTTGTCATTTTTAAATGCATTTATCGATGTACAACTGTTACAAACTACGTAAAATTGCGTGTCGTAGTTTAGGATTTTAAACTAAAAACATCAGAAAATGACGTCATTACATCAACTGGGAAGTCAATGCGTAAATCAGATCATGGGAATAAAGTTAGACACTGATTTATGAATTATGTGTAGTTTTAAAGGGACATTCCTGAGTTTGCTGCAATTAAATGTTATCCACTAACAGAGACTTTTTAACAACTGTAATTAAATATCAAATATATTTTTTGGCATAAAATATTAGTGGCTGTATATTAAACATGTTTCTGATCGTTCTAATATTTGTACTAGGTTAAATTTCATTTTATTTCCTAAATATATATATGATGATGATAATGAAAAGCGGCTTGAACGCCGAAGGCGCTAGGCGCCGTCTATTTTTAGACATTAGGTCATGGTGTGGTGCAATGGTCAAGGTCAAAGGGTTTTACGTGCACGTTCAGAGCAAGCTGTTGTAGCGCACGCCTGTCGTGGGCACAGTTGCCGGCCTTGGCCGGCCTCTCTGTCCAAGACAGGAAAGGTGGTGCAATACGCTATTGTTCTATAAATAAGTACGCGTCAGTGGCTAGGTCAGATCAGGTCACGCTGTAGTAAATACACGCTATCGGCCGAAAACCAGGTCACTGTTGTAGTGTATGCACTTTACTGTTTTTGCCAGCGTACTGGTTTAAATAAACTAATACAGCGTTTGTTTAACAGATAATAACGCTTTTGTGTTACATTGCCAAGATAATAATGAGTGAGATATACTGAGCGATCTGTGCAAATGAAGTTGTAATGCAAACATTATATGGCGAAACAGGGTCACATTTCTAAGCTGACGTCTGGTACGTACAGCTTGGTCGCGTGCAGGCAGCTGTGTAAACAAAATGTATTGTACACTATGTACCGGCCGAATCGAGGTCACGGATTCTTGCATTTTAAAAAAAAAAAAAAATTGTATTCACAGTATTGTCATTGGTTTAATTTGGCTTATAATACGGCCAACGTACCTCTTTAGTCAACTGTGCCACAAACAGAAAGTCCACATGTGAGATGGATATCACTGTTGTGAAGTGTTTGCAAGGTCATCCGTAGACATAAGCAAAACGTATTGTAAGCTATTAAGTGTATCTAATATAAATATGATCAAGCCTTCGTTTTTATTTCATTTAATCCAAAACCATGCCCATTGAAAGGTGGAAGGAGTATTTGTCAGAGATTTATTATAATTCAAAACATGCAGCTTCCTTTTCGGGAGTCAATAAACTGTATCGCATTGTGAAAAAGAAAGGTAAATTTGAAATTAGCTTTGACCATATCAAGCAGTGGCTAGCTTCCCAAGACGCTTACTCGCTTCAGCGATCGTTGCGCTACAAATTCAAAAGAAACAGACTCGTGGCGACTGGATTGAATTCCCGATGGGATGTTGACTTAGCTGATGTGTCTAATCTTTCTTCGGATAATAATAGTGTGAAATTCCTGTTGATCGCTGTCAATGTATTTACAAGATACTTGTGGGTTGAACCATTAAAAAACAAAACACCCGAATCTGTGATTACAGGACTGAAAAACATATTTTCCACTGCACCTCTACCTGAGATCATAAGATCTGATAAAGGGCGTGAATTCAATAACAATAACGTGAAATCTTTTTGAAAAGCAAAGGTATAACATACTACGTCACTCAAAACGAAACCAAAGCTTCCTATGCTGAACGAGTCATACGAACTCTTAAAGTTGCTATGTACAGATATTTTACTTACAAACAGACTTATCATTACCTGGATATTCTCCAAGATCTAGTAGATGGTTATAATCATAGACCACACAGGTCATTAAACCAACGATCCCCTTCAGACATAGACGAGGGAAATGAAGCTACTGTGTGGAAAGAACAGTACATTGATCCTTTGAAAACAAAGTCAAAACATAGGAAGTGTTATTTATATATGTTGAATATCTGTTTCTTGAATCCAACTGTTGAACTTTTTAGGATAGCCCATCCACTTAAACACCTCTTTTTCTGCTCTCCTCTTTCTTTGCTTAAGCACTTTCTCCACCTTCCAAATCCTATCATTTGTTTTGAAAACTTGTTGTAAATCATTTTCATAGAAAGTACCTTGAATGGAATCGCCTGCATAATCTTCCAACTGGTAGATGGGAAACCCATCTCTATAGTATCTCCTCTTAATGATAAATATTTCTTCAGTCCACTTTTCTTGATAATCTCGTTGAAAAGTGTATCTCAAATGAGACATTCTCACAGTTTGAATTTAAATTGCACCACACCATGACCTAACACTCTGGAAGACTTAAAGAAATCAACTGGTTCACAGCTTGCCGGCGCCCAACCCGGTAAGTGTTTTTGGTTTGGTTTTATATTTACTTTATGGTGTGAACTATGGAGTGTGAATCTATGTATTTGGCCATAATATTTGGCATGAATGAATGGATATGAGTGGTATCCGGGTCGGGCAGCAGCGGGGCACGTACCTGGCAGTGGGTGCACCGCTTGTTGGCTGACCGGATTGAATGATGTGAGTGAATCTGGGAAGAAAGCGTGAGGAGGGAGTGGTCAGTGTGATTAAATTGAGTGGACCACTCCCCTCTCTTTTAATATTAGTATGAGTTTACTTTCCTCTTAGCCTTTTAAGTATTGTTTTAATGATATATGTACCCTTTCCTTTTATATAACATTTTTAAACTGGTATTAACTTGAGCAGTCCATATTTAATGTATTAAATGAAAATAACCGGACTGCTACCGGGGCAGTCCACCTGACGAATAAGTGGTCATCTGGACTGTCCTAGGGCTTATATAGCAATGACTATGTCATGTGTATGGGTGACGCACCCTTGCGGGTGTAGGCGTACGAATGCTGAAGAGATCCTTTGGACACCTCGGAGCCAATAACTGAAACAACTGTTCGGAGATACGTTTCCACCTCGGCGGTCCGGACGTGATTGGCGGGTTTTCATTACATATCATTCCTACCCTCATCACTCCCTCCTTCCCTACCCTTCATATTAACATTGTTAACCTAGACCAGATTGCTGTATGGATAACTTTGGGTTAGGCGGGATGGGGGGGGGGGGGGGGGACGCCGTGGTAGGGTGCTGTTTTGGGTGCGGTAGGGCGTAGGCGGTTTTGACCAATAGAATGCCTGGTAGGATGCCTCCCCCCCCCCCCCCAGCGCGCCTTCCCCGTGGAAATCCGGCCGGCTTCTGGCCTACCCTGGGGTTACGCGCGGGCTGGATTGGACGCGATGCCCCGCCCGCCTATACCAACCTCCTTCTCTAGGGCTAAAAAGATAGGTTAATAAAATGTATAATTTGTTTTAATTTATGATTATTTTAATAACAATATTGGAACAGCCCGATCAAAAATAACACCAACTAAAGATAAAAGTAATTAAATGATATAGCCTGTCTACAAAATTTATGGTGTTTCTAAACAATAAAGAAATATAGATAATATATCATTTTGATATATATAAGTAAAGTTAAACACAGTTGTCCCTGGTAATAGAATTTTATAGTTAAGGTCTTACCAATTATTATATGTCCCCATCACACAAATACATCCCCCCCCCCCCCCTCCGCCATGGAACCGTGGGCTGACGAAGTCAGAACGCGGATCCATGGTGGACGTGCCTGAACCATGTTGGATAGGGGCACGCGAAAATAGTTCCCACTCCCACTCCATGACCTAATGTCTAAAAATAGACGGCGCCTGGCACCTTCGGCGTTCAAGCCCCTTTACATTATCATCATCATATATATATATATATATATATATATATATATATATATATATATTTTTTTTTTTTTTTTTTTTTTTTTTTTTTTCGTACGTACGAAATTATTTGAAGACGAAATCCAGTTTGAACTTCTAACTAATATTAAGACGACCAGAAACACATTGAATATACAAACATCGATATTCTAAACAAGAAAACATATTTAATATGTAAGTTTAATCGTAGAAATATTTTATTAGTCGGAAACATGTCACAATGCAGCAAATTCAGGAATATCCCTTTAACTAAATAAGTTGTGCTATTTGTAAATATAAGAATTTTTTGTCATTTTGTTGTGAATTTATCGATGTATAAGAGTCACAAATTTTGTATCAAAGCGCTTCGCTACGCTAAGCGATTTTACACAATTTGTGACTTATACATCGATAAATTTACAAATTAACGTACGTAGGCCTACGTGGGCGGGACGTATCCCAGTGGTAAAGCGCTCGCTTGATGCGCGGTCTGTCTGGGATCGATCCCCGTCGGTAGGCCCATCGGGCTATTTCTCGTTCCAACCAGTGCACCACGACTGGCATATCAAAGGCCATCGTGTGTGCTATCCTGTCTGTGGGATGGTGCATAAAAAATATCCCTTGCTGCTAATCGAAAAAGAGTAGCCCATGAAGTAGCGACAGCAGGTTTCCTCTCTCAATATCTGTCTGGTCCTTAACCATATGTCTGACGCCATATAACAGTAAATAAAATGTGTTGTGTTAGTCGTTAAATAAAACATTTCCTTCCTTCCTTACATAAGCATACGAACTAGAGGGGCAGTGTGTGTGTGTGGCCAACTGCCCCCTAGTGCTGGAGCAAAACCTCAAATTCGGGCAAAAATTATACAAAATGTGCTAATCTGAGACGTTTTTACCATGTATTTACATCATTCTACCCTCAACATTAGTTGTACAATTGCGTAGTGATTCGTTTGCAACCATATGTAGCTGTTTGGTAGTAATGCTGATATGAATAAATGTTGTTATCCAGATTCGGTCATTTTCGTATAATTCGGGCAAAAGCCTGCCAGACACCCCCCCCCCCCCCCCCCCACACACACACACAAACCCTACAAAAATGGGAGTCCGTACGCCTATGCCTGGCACAACGGCAATTTGAGAAAGCAAAAACTTGTATACAGTTAACACGGAGCTGTAGAATTTAGCAGACCAACAAAACCCAGCTAAGTGTCATTCTTTCCAATTACTACCAACATCTGGGAGATAAAAGCATTTGTAACAGTTTTAAAAACACTGAAACATGTTTTTCTTTTCACAAGAAATACCGCACGAGATGTGGAACGCAACACCGGAAGTAAATTTTTATACACAGTTAGAACAAGCAAATGTTGGGTATTGAAAATCAGGACATGTAGAACTTTATTTTACTATTGGTTATCCTTTGAATCTAATCTTCATACTGAAATAAGCATGCCCAAACTGACATTATCATGCTAAAAATTATACTAACATGAATTGACATTAACAATAATAAACTGTCAATAACATACCACAGATGACATTAACAATAATAAAATGTAATTAACATACCACAGATGACATTAACATGAATACATTGGCACTCTAGCTTTAATGAATAGTATTCAAAAGTACACCAATATATATTACACACTAATGTGTGACAATCGTCACAACTTGGGGCGGGGTTTAGCTCGGTCAGTTGAGTTCTCACCTGAAGTGCTTGGATCGAACCACCTCGATGGATCAATTCAGAAGATTGGGTATTTTTTTCGTTCCAACCAGTGCACCACAACTAGTCAAAGGCCGTGGTATGTGCTTTCTTGTCTGTAGGACAGTGCATATAAAAGATCCATTGCTACAAATGGAACAATATAGCAGGTTTCCTCTCTAAGACTCAATCTCAGTTACCAAATATTTGACATCCAATAACGCATGATTAATTAATCAGTTCTCTAGTGGTATCGTTAAACAAAACAAACTTTTTTTTCGTCACAACTAAACCAATAAAAGCATTGTATTCATCTGTTGTACGTGACATTTACGACGCAAAATAAAAATTCCGGGTTGCGCACCCCATCACCCTTCTTTTGGATTCTTCACTGGAAAATGCATGTAATAAATATTTACTGAATCACTTGTTTAAAAATCTGTCAATAACAGGAAAGGTAACCGTAATTAAAACAGTAGCATTACCTGTTCTGATTCAGATTTTAACACTTGTCTCATAGGAAGTTGCCAGAAGTGAATGCGCTAGATCTGAACTGGGTATTTGCTATATATGCATACCAATACACTATTTTCTAAAACTACCAAACACCGAAAATAATAGATTACCTAAACAATGTTATAATATGTTATTTCAAATTCACCTGTATGGGAAGAAAAACTAGTGTACTAATGATAAAAGAACTGTTATGTATGGGTATTTCAAGGGGCAGGAAACAACTGCTTTTATAATATATTTAAAAGAAAGGTTGAAAGATGTTTATTAGCAAAAGTGGCAAAAACCTATATCAAAATGAACAAGATGAATTGTATTAGATACGCATTAGCAACATTGCGTTGTTCTACACACAAGCTAGAAATAGGGAAAGGTCGAAGGTTGGGCATTGTGAGCAGGGACAGGACATGTCAGATTTGTATCAACGGGCTTATAAAAGATGAATTTTGTTTCATCCTTGTGTGCCCTGTAGGTGATTTAATATCTAAACATGAAAAAGTTAGCTATATACATCAAAATACTAGTAGTAGTAGTATACATGTGTACCTATCAATACAGTATATAATATGAAAGTTTGAATATAACCCATATTTATTTATAATGTGTAAACGTGAATATATGTCTTGTTTGCAACTGAGCAAAATAGAACAGCTGTAGTTCTAATTGGAGTAACACTAATAAGAAATACAACTTGTAGGTCCCATCATGTTCTGCATAGAGTATCTCTAAACGGTGTAATATATTTAATACAAATGTTAATAGCGTCGTGTGGGTCCCATCACGTTCTGCATAGAGTATCTCTAAACGGTGTAATATATTTAATACAAATGTTAATAGCGTCGTGTAGGTCCCATCACGTTCTGCACAGAGTATCTCTAAACGGTGTAATATATTTAATACAAATGTTAATAGCGTCGTGTGGGTCCCATCACGTTCTGCATAGAGTATCTCTAAACGGTGTAATATATTTAATACAAATGTTAATAGCGTCGTGTAGGTCCCATCACGTTCTGCACAGAGTATCTCTAACCGGCGTAATATATTTCATACAAGTGTTAATTGCGTCTTGTGGGTCCCATCACGTTCTGCAAAGAGTATATGTAACCGGCGTAATATATTTCATACAAGTGTTAACTGCGTCGTGTGGGTCCCATCACGTTCTGCATAGAGTATATGTAACCGGCGTAATATATTTCATACAAGTGTTAATAGCGTCGTGTAGGTCCCATCACGTTCTGCACAAAGTATCTCTAACCGGCGTAATATATTTCATACAAGTGTTAATTGCGTCTTGTGGGTCCCATCACGTTATGCACAGAGTATCTCTAACCGGCGTAATATATTTCATACAAGTGTTAATTGCGTCTTGTGGGTCGCATCACGTTCTGCACAGAGTATATGTAACCGGCGTAATATATTTCATACAAGTGTTAATTGCGTCTTGTGGGTCCCATCACGTTCTGCATAGAGCATCTCTAACCGGCGTAATATATTTCATACAAGTGTTAATTGCGTCTTGTGGGTCCCATCACGTTCTGCATAGAGTATCTCTAACCGGCGTAATATATTTCATACAAGTGTTAATAGCGTCTTGTAGGTCCCATCACGTTCTGCACAAAATATCTCTAACCGGCGTAATATATTTCATACAAGTGTTAATAGCGTCGTGTAGGTCCCATCACGTTCTGCATAGAATATCTCTAACCGGCGTAACAGACAGACAGACAGACAGAGAGCAAGCGAGCGAGATAGAGAGAGAGATAGATAGATAGATAGAGAGAGAGAGAGAGAGAGAGAGAGAGAGAGAGAGAGAGAGAGAGAGAGAGAGAGAGAGAGAGAGAGAGAGAGAGAGAGAGAGAGAGAGAGAAAGAGCCATGGTCACGACTTGTCAAATTGTTTTCATCAAAATGATGAATTGTCATGTTAAAATACAAATAAGGTATATGCGTCAGACATATTTCAATTAGTGATGCGTCACATCAAAATACTAATAAGGTATTACGTCCGACGTATTTCAGTTAATGAGAATGAGGCGTCACATCAAAATACTAATGAGGTATTGCATCCGACGTATTTCAGTTAGTGAGGGTGAGGCGTCACATGAAAATACTAATGAGGTATTGCATCCAACGTATTTCAGTTAGTGAGGGTGAGGCGTCACATCAAAATACTAATGAGGTATTGCATCCGACGTATTTCAGTTAGTGAGGGTGAGGAAAGGAAATGAAGGAAATGTTTTATTTAACGACGCACTCAACACATTTTATTTACGGTTATATGGCGTCGGACATATAGTTAAGGACCACACAGATATCGAGGGAGGAAACCCGCTGTCGCCACTTCGTGGGCTACTCTTTTCGATTAGCAGCAAGGGATCTTTTATATGCACCATCCCACGCACATACCACGGCCTTTGATGTACCAGTCGTGATGCACTGGCTGGAGCGAAAAATAGCCCAATGGGCCCACTGAAGAGGATAGATCCCAAACCGACCGCGCATCAAGCGAGCGCTTTACCACTGAGCTACGTCCCGCCCCGTAAGGGTGAGGCGTTACATGAAAATTATAAGGTATTGCGTCAGATGTATTTCATTTAGTGAGGGTGAGGCGTCACATCAAAATACTAATAAGGTATTGCGTCAGATTTATTTCAGTTAGTGAGGGTGAGGCGTCACATCAAAATACTAATAAGGTATTGCGTCAGATGTATTTCAGTTAGTGAGGGTGAGGCGTCACATCAAAATACTTACAAGGTATTGCGTCAGACGTATTTCAGTTAGTGAGGGTGAGGCGTCACATCAAAATACTAATACGGTATTGAGTCAGATGTATTAAGTTAATGAGGGTGTGGCGTCACATCAAAATACTAATAAGATATTGCGTCAGACGTATTTGAGTTAGTGAGGCGTCACAACTAAATACTAATAAGGTATTGCATCAGATGTATTTTAGTTAGTGAGGCATCACATCAAAATACTAATAAGGTATTGCGTCAGACGTATTTCAGTTAGTGAGGGTGAGGCGTCACATGAAAATACTAATAAGGTATTCAGTCAGATGTATTTCAGTTAGTGAGGGTGAGGCGTCACATCGAAATACTAATAAGGTATTGCGCCAGACGTATTTAAGTTAGTGAGGCGTCACATCTAAATACTAATAAGGTATTGCGTCAGATGTATTTCAATTAGTGAGGCGTCACATCAAAATGATAATAAGGTATTGCGTCAGACGTATTTCAGTTAGTGAGGGTGAGGCGTCACATGAAAATATTAATAAGGTATTGAGTCAGATGTATTTTAGTTAGTGAGGGTGAGGCGTCACATCGAAATACTAATAAGGTATTGCGCCAGACGTATTTCGGTTAGAGAGGCGTCATATCAAAATACTAATAAGGTAAATGCGTCAGACGTATTACAGTTAGTGAGGGTGAGGAGTCACATCAAAATACTAATAAGGTATTGCGTCAGACGTATTTCAGTTTAGCATCAGAATCGAACAATGTGGATTTTCTGAGAATTACAAGTCTTTTGTAAAGATCATGCGAACGCTTAATATATTTTACTATTGTACACTGTGCAAATTAACATATGCAATGTTACGCATGTGTAAATTTTGTTCATGTGAATAAGTCTAAGTGTTTGATGTTTCAAATATTTTGTTATGTTGGTCGTAATATATAAGTATATTGCTTTGGATTAAACGCTGTACATTATAAAAACATGAGTAGTAAACAGCCGTTGTTAAAATTAAAGTTTATTTTCTTTAACGACACTACGAGAGCAGATTGATTTACGAATGATTGTTAAAATTAAAGTTTATTTTCTTTAACGACACTACGAGAGCAGATTGATTTACGAATCATTGTTAAAATTAAAGTTTATTTTCTTTAACGACACTACGAGAGCAGATTGATTTACGAATCACTGGATGACATTTGATAACCGGGACTCGTAACATTTTTCCATTAGCAGTAAGGAATCTTTCACATGCACTTTCTCAAACCATTTGTGACACCCAATAGCCGATGTGTATTTTTGTGTTGGGGTGTCGTTAAACATTCATTCATTCATGCACTTTCTCAAACCATTTGTGACACCCAATAGCCGATGTGTATTTCTGTGTTGGGGTATCGTTAAACATTCATTCATTCATGCACTTTCTCAAACCATTTGTGACACCCAATAGCCGATGTGTATTTTTGTGTTGGGGTGTCGTTAAACATTCATTCATTCATGCACTTTCTCAAAGGAAGGACAGCACATACCATGACCTTTGAGAGAATGGGTCCAGCGAGGAGGTTCGATCCTACAGCCAAGCACTACAGCGGAGCACTCTACCGACTGATCTAGATACCGCCCCAAAACAACAAACATCCTAGCAACAAACGCAATGTATATGTGAGAACACAAACAAAACCTTGTTATGAATAAACGTAGACGTATTTGAGCATCAACAAGAACAACAAAAGGAAGGGGAAACAAAAGAAGGAAGTAAAATGAACATATGTTTAGTTTTATATTCATTGATTTACTTCATAATTAATTAATTAATTGGTTCATTCATACAACCATCCACCATCGATTCATCCATCCATCCACCCACCCATCGATTCATCCATCCGTCCATTCATCCATTCATGTATTCATCCATCGAGACAGACATAAGCGAATTGTTAGGTTTTTCAAATATTTTGTGCCGTTAGTTATAAGGTATAATTACCCTGGGGCCATGTTCCCGAAGTTGTCGGTCGTTATGCCCTAGCGACGTCGCAAAAGTACAATAACGACACCACAACGATACGTTAGTCGAACGTGCAGTTACAGTATCGTTATACTGTCGTTGGAAGCATTTCGTAACATGGGAAATCCCTTTGTCGTTTAGTACAGAGGTGCGAAATAGATCTCAGAAATTAAATTTTATAAGACCTATTATATTATATTCAGTTTTTATCGTACGTCTAGGCCGCCTTTAGTGGCTAGGTTAAACATGATAAGAGTCATATTGCGTGCTTATATATAAAGAAAGAAAGAAATGTTTTATTTAACGACGCACTCAACACATTTTATTTACGGTTATATGGCGTCAGACATATGGTTAAGGTCAACACAGGTATTGAGAGAGAAAACCCGCTATCGCCGCTTTATGGGCTACTCTTTTCGATTAGCATCAATGGATCTTTTATATGCACCATCCCACAGACAGTGTAGTGCATACCACATATACCAATCGTGGTGCACTGGCTGGAACGAGAAATAGCCCAATGGGCCCACCGACGGAGATCGATCCCAGACCGACCACGCGTCGAGCGAGCGCTTTAAAACTTGGCTACGTCCCGCCCCTATTTCATATGATTTATCACAATTGCATTTTTATATTACAGTGAACCGACTGATCATAAATCTCTTGCGTCATCACCTAGGAAAACAGCCCCTTTGCCTGATGACCCTGCTGTCGAACTCGTCACCATCAAAAGAGAAAGGCTGAAGACTGACCAACAAAGACTTGCGATGGAAAAGGAACGTCTAGAAGTTGAAAAATGTCACTTAGCTGTAGAAAAACAAAAACTGGCCGCAATAGAAAGGTTTATCTCTGTAAAACAAGGATGAGATGGGAGTGATACTGAAACAGCTTTATCATGTTATTGTAATATTGGTTCGTTATCACAATGTCCATGCTACTTGTATTTATGATAACTAATGAAATGTTCAGACAAAGCCACATTAGTTGTTGAAGTGCACCAATAACAGTTGACTCCGACTCTATCTCCGCAATTGATCGTCTCTAGCATCGTTGACTTCGTGATCTACCACCTCACCTTGTACGTCACTTGTGTCATCAATGAAGTCATTTGGGGGATCTGGGATCAACATGTCTTTGCAAATGATCTCAAGAACAGCAGTTGCAACGATGACAAGGACACATCGCTCTGGAATAAACATCATGCTTCTTCATGACCTATGTAGGCAGCGCCATCTTGATTTCCACACACCAAATGCCCTCTCGCAGGAACTTCTAGTTGTTTTATGGGCTCTGTTGTATGCTCTTTCTTGTAGTGATGCCGGCTGCAAGAACGGAGTCATTAGCCATGGTCTAATAGGGTATCCTGAATCTCCTAATAACATACCGCCATCAACTTGACCATTCTTAAACAATTCCGCAATTCCACTATTTCTCCATATCAATGCATCATGTGTTGCACCAGGCCATTTTGCCACGATGTCCAAGAAAACACCATTAGCTGACATTATGCACTGAACGTTGATAGCATGATATCCTTTGTGGCTGGAACAAAAGTGTTCGTCACGTGAAGGACCTTGCTCTGGGATGAGAGTTCCATCTAAGGCCCCGAGAACGTTGGGGGAATTTGTCAATTTAAAGAAATCTTCTTTTGTGTTTCTCATTTCAGCATCCGTGTAAGGGAATTTTACATGTACGTTCTGCAATTTGGTGACAATAGACTTTGAAACTGCATGTATGCACCTAGAAACAGAGTACCGGCTAATACCATGTACCTCACACGTTACTGCCTGAAAATGTCCTGTAGCATAATAACGTAGGGCTGCTACAATTTGTATCGACACCGGTAACGCACCACTTCTGCGCGTCTGTCTCTCGAGATCCATTTGCAATGTACTGCATAGATACAATATTCCTCTCCTATCCATTCTGTATCTGTCTTGTAATTCAATGTCATCCATGTAATCAAGACGATTATTTCTATCCCTGAAGACTCTTGGCACCGTCAGTCTTCTTCCAAAGCATTACAACCATCGCAGTTGTCATTGTGCAGGATGTCGAATGTTGACACCGAATCGTACGATTAAAACAATATTCCGTGTTTTACATGCTCAACTACAACAAACATTTTACTTTACGACACTCTAACAACAGGGTAGGAGCTGTTGTTAAAATAACGATATCGCTAGTAATTAACACCCGGAACGACACTTCCTGGCACATCAGCTGTTCCTCCACGACGCCTTAACGATGTCGTTATGTACAACGATAGCTTCGGGAACATGGCCCCATGGTTCGGACTGTACAAAATAAAAACTCAACTAACAAAACTAAAAGAGACAAACACAGAAATAAGATAACATGATTCTTATGTACATAAAAACTCAAAGGAAACTTTTAATTAATGAACTTAGACGATTCCGTGTAATTATGTACCATACAGACTTCCTTAATCCTGTCAATATTGACGACGGAAATTTAATTGGAATTTGAGAGTTAAATTAAACAGACGATGTTGTTTCTTTCCAAACAGTTGTAGCTAAAATAAGGAAATCAATTTTATCCCACTTTAATATTTACACGCAGAGTAGAAATACTTGTATGTATTGATTAATCTCGGACAGTGTGTGGTCGAACCTGTCATAAGGGGCCACGTATAGTACAAACACCTGTTATAAAGGGCGCTTCAGTTGCGAACCCAAACCACATTTAGTATGTTTATTTACTGGCCTAAATAAATTAGTTGCACTGCACTTTATTTATGTTCTAATAACCGCGAATTATTTACGATATCATATTCCAAAGAGCGGCACGTTAAAGATGGGACTCCATAAAAGGAAGTGCTATAAATGATTTTTAATTTTAAAACTAATTTTCCGGATCCTCTTCCTGGTGATGACCTACATATGAAATCCCAACTATCCACTGCAATTAACACAACTGATTTTTAATACTGGCGAGAATACACGTGCTAACTGTGCAAGCCAAACACTGTAATACTGGCGAGAATACACGTGCTAACCGAGCAAGCCAAACACTGTAATACTGGCGAGAATACACGTGCTAATCGTGCAAGCCAAACACTGTAATACTGGCGACAATACACGTGATAACCGTGCAAGCCAAACACTGTAATACTGGCGAGAATACACGAGCTAACCGTGGAAGCCAAACACTGTAATACTGGCGACAATGCACATGCTAACCGTGCAAGCCAAACACTGTAATACTGGCGACAATGCACGTGCTAACCATGCAAGCCAAACACTGTAATACTGGCGACAATGCACGTGCTAACCGTGCCAGCCAAACACTGTAATACTAATACTGGCGACAATACACGTGCTAACCGTGCAAGCCAAACACCGTGCAAGCCAAACACTGTAATACTGGCGACAATACACGTGCTAACCGTGCAGGCCAAACATTGTAATACTGGCGACAATACACGTGATAACCGTGCAAGCCAAACACTGTAATACTGGCGAGAATACACGTGCTAACCGAGCAAGCCAAACACTGTAATACTGGCGAGAATACACGTACTAATCGTGCAAGCCGAACACTGTAATACTGGCGACAATACACGTGATAACCGTGCAAGCCAAACACTGTAATACTGGCGAGAATACACGTGCTAACCGTGGAAGCCAAACACTGTAATACTGGCGACAATGCACGTGCTAACCGTGCAAGCCAAACACTGTAATACTGGCGACAATACACGTGCTAACCGTGCAAGCCAAACACTGTAATACTGGCGACAATACACGTGCTAACCGTGCAAGCCAAACACCGTGCAAGCCAAACACTGTAATACTGGCGACAATGCACGTGCTAACCGTGGACGCCAAACACTGTAATACTGGTGACAATGCACGTGCTAACCGTGGACGCCAAACACTGTAATACTGGCGACAATACACGTGCTAACCGTGCAAGCCAAACACTGTAATACTAATACTGGCGACAATGCACATGCTAACCGTGCAAGCCAAACACTGTAATACTGGCAACAATGCACATGCTAACCGTGCAAGCCAAACACTGTAATACTGGCGACAATACACGTGCTAACCGTGCAAGCCAAACACTGTAATACTGGCGACAATACACGTGCTAACCGTGCAAGCCAAACACCGTGCAAGCCAAACACTGTAATACTGGCGACAATGCACGTGCTAACCGTGGACGCCAAACACTGTAATACTGGCGACAATGCACGTGCTAACCGTGGACGCCAAACACTGTAATACTGGCGACAATACACGTGGTAACCGTGCAAGCCAAACACTGTAATACTAATACTGGCGACAATGCACATGCTAACCGTGCAAGCCAAACACTGTAATACTGGCGACAATACACGTGCTAACCGTGCAAGCCAAACACCGTGCAAGCCAAACACTAATACTGGCGACAATACACGTGCTAACCGTGCAGGCCAAACATTGTAATACTGGCGACAATACACGTGATAACCGTGCAAGCCAAACACTGTAATACTGGCGACAATACACGTGCTAACCTTGCAAGCCAAACACTGTAATACTGGCGACAATGCACGTGCTAACCGTGCAAGCCAAACACTGTAATACTGGCGACAATACACGTGCTAACCGTGCAAGCCAAACACTGTAATACTAATACTGGCGACAATACACGTGCTAACCTTGCAAGGCAAACAATGTAATACTGGGGACAATGCACGTGCTAACCGTGCAAGCCAAACACTAATTAATTTGGTTGAAAAGACGTTTTATTTCATTTCTAAAAAGCTAGTTTTTCAGGATACGTAAGAAACTGTTAAAGCTATCTTAGCATTAAACCGTCGTAGGATATAAGGTCACAACGACGCATGCCATAGCCTACGACTGATATACGATATCGTAGCGCTAAGACAGCTTCGACAATCTGGGTCCATGGGCTTGTAACTCGAAGGAGTCGTAAATATTACAAGGCCCAGATTACTAGTTGCGTTCGTTATTTTAAAGATGTAAATACATGTTTAAAATAACGAGCACAAGTAGTAAACTGAATTCAGTTGGCGTTCGCTCGTGATACACATTATAAAATAGTATTTTGTATTCTCGGAAAGCACGACACTGTGTTAGAATAGGTTTATTCACATATCCACCTGTTCCCCCATCAAAGAAATCGCTATCTCCGCCCATGTTTACTTTAGTATGCAGCGCATTGTATTAAAAGATGTTTATTCACTTATCCACCTGTTCCCCCATCAAAGAAATCGCTATCTCCGCCCCTGTTTACTTTGGTATGCAGCGCACCGTGTGCGGAGTCCTGTCCGGTATATGTTGTCCGACCTGTTTCTAGGGAGATCGAGCGTAGTTAACAGTCATCACGTTAAGTCTGTTTCCTCGAATGATACTTTAACTTGGAACGGTCATTTCAGACGTCCCTTCATTATACGGCATCTACTACAGTTTTTACTGTCGCCTGACCTACAGTTTTTATGTTGTAGACTATACACGGCATCTACTACAGTTTTACTGTCCCGTGACCTAGTTATGTTGTAGACTATACACGGCATCTACTACAGTTTTTACTATCCCCTGACCTACAGTTTTTATATTGTAGACTATACACGGCATCTACCACAGTTTTTACTGTGCCCTGACCTACAGTTTTATAGTGTAGACTATACACGGCATCTACTACAGTTTTACTGTCCCGTGACCTAGTTATGTTGTAGACTATATACGGCATTTACTACAGTTTTTACTGTCCCGTGATCTAGTTACGTTGTAGACTATACACGGCATCTACTACAGTTTTTACTGTCCCCTGACCTACAGTTTTTATATTGTAGACTATACACGGCATTTACTACAGTTTTTACTGTCCCCTGACCTACAGTTTTTATATTGTAGACTATACACGGCATCTACTACAGTTTCACTGTCCCGTGACCTAGTTATGTTGTAGACTATATACGGCATTTACTACAGTTTTTACTGTCGCCTGACCTAGTTATGTTGTAGACTATATACGGCATTTACTACAGTTTTTACTGTCCCCTGACCTAGTTATGTTGTAGACTATACACGGCATCTACTACAGGTTTATTGTCCCCTGACCTACAGTTTTATATTGTAGACTATACACGGTATTTACTACAGTTTTTACAGTCCCCTGACCTACAGTTTTATATTGTAGACTATACACGGCATCTACTACAGTTTTACTGTCCCGTGACCTAGTTATGTTGTAGACTATATACGGCATTTACTACAGTTTTTACTGTCCCCTGACCTAGTTATATTGTAGACTATACACGGCATCTAGTACAGTTTTTATTGTCCCGGGACCTAGTTACGTTGTAGACTATATACGGAATTTACTACAGTTTTTACTGACCCCTGACCTACAGTTTTTATATTGTAGACTATACACGGCATCTACTAAAGGTTTTACTGTCCCCTGAACTAGTTATAGTGTAGACTATACACGGCATCTACTACAGTTTTTACTGTCCCCTGACCTACAGTTTTTATATTGTAGACTATACACGGCATCTACTACAGTTTTTACTGTCCCCTGACCTACAGTTTTTATATTGTAGACTATACACGGCATCTACTACAGTTTCACTGTCCCGTGACCTAGTTATGTTGTAGACTATATACGGCATTTACTACAGTTTTTACTGTCGCCTGACCTAGTTATGTTGTAGACTATATACGGCATTTACTACAGTTTTTACTGTGCCCTGACCTAGTTATGTTGTAGACTATACACGGCATCTACTACAGGTTTTACTGTCCACTGACCTAGTTATAGTGTAGACTATACACGGCATCTACTACAGTTTTATTGTCCCCTGACCTACAGTTTTTATATTGTAGACTATACACGGCATCTACTACAGTTTTTACTGTCCCGTGACCTACAGTCTTTATATTGTAGACTATACATGGCATCTACTACAGTTTTACTGTCCCGTGACCTAGTTATGTTGTAGACTATATACGACATTTACTACAGTTTTTACTGTCCCCTGACCTAGTTATATTGTAGACTATACACGGCATCTACTACAGTTTTTACTGTCCCGGGACCTAGTTACGTTGTAGACTATATACGGAATTTACTACAGTTTTTACTGACCCCTGACCTACAGTTTTTATATTGTAGACTATACACGGCATCTACTACAGGTTTTACTGTCCCCTGACCTAGTTATAGTGTAGACTATACACGGCATCTACTACAGTTTTTACTGTCCCTTGACCTACAGTTTTTATATTGTATACTATACACGGGAAAGTTTTTATGTTGTAGACTATACACGGCATCTACTACAGTTTTACTGTCCTGTGACCTAGTTATGTTGTAGACTATACACGGCATCTACTACAGTTTTTACTTTCCCTGATCTACAGTTTTTATATTGTAGACTATACACGGCATCTACCACAGTTTTTACTGTCCCCTGACCTACACTCTTTATATTGTAGACTATACACGGCATCTACTACAGTTTTACTGTTCCGTGACCTAGTTATGTTGTAGACTATATACGCCATTTACTACATTTTTTTACTGTCCCCTGACCTAGTTATGTTGTAGACTATACACGGCATCTACTACATTTTTTACTGTGCCCTGACCTACAGTTTTATAGTGTAGACTATACATGGCATCTACTACAGTTTTACAGTCCCGTGACCTAGTTATGTTGTAGAATATATACGCCATTTACTACAGTTTTTACTGTCCCGTGATCTAGTTACGTTGTAGACTATACACGGCATCTACTACAGTTTTTACTGTCCCCTGACCTACAGTTTTTATATTGTAGACTATACACGGCATTTACTACAGTTTTTACTGTCCCCTGACCTACAGTTTTTATATTGTAGACTATACACGGCATCTACTACAGTTTCACTGTCCCGTGACCTAGTTATGTTGTAGACTATATACGGCATTTACGACAGTTTTTACTGTCGCCTGACCTAGTTATGTTGTAGACTATATACGGCATTTACTACAGTTTTTACTGTGCCCTGACCTAGTTATGTTGTAGACTATACACGGCATCTACTACAGGTTTTACTGTCCACTGACCTAGTTATAGTGTAGACTATACACGGCATCTACTACAGTTTTATTGTCCCCTGACCTACAGTTTTTATATTGTAGACTATACACGGCATCGACTACAGTTTTTACTGTCCCGTGACCTGCAGTCTTTATATTGTAGACTATACATGGCATCTGCTACAGTTTTACTGTCCCGTGACCTAGTTATGTTGGAAACTATATACGGCATTTACTACAGTTTTTACTGTGCCCTGACCTAGTTATATTGTAGACTATACACGGCATCTACTACAGTTTTTACTGTCCCGGGACCTAGTTACGTTGTAGACTATATAGGGAATTTACTACAGTTTTTACTGACCCATGACCTACAGTTTTTATATTGTAGACTATACACGGCATCTACTACAGGTTTTACTGTCCCCTGACCTAGTTATAGTGTAGACTATACACGGCATCTACTACAGTTTTTACTGTCCCTTGACCTACAGTTTTTATATTGTATACTATACACGGGAAAGTTTTTATGTTGTAGACTATACACGGCATCTACTACAGTTTTACTGTCCTGTGACCTAGTTATGTTGTAGACTATACACGGCATCTACTACAGTTTTTACTTTCCCTGATCTACAGTTTTTATATTGTAGACTATACACGGCATCTACCACAGTTTTTACTGTCCCCTGACCTACACTCTTTATATTGTAGACTATACACGGCATCTACTACAGTTTTACTGTCCCGTGACCTAGTTATGTTGTAGACTATATACGGCATTTACTACAGTTTTTACTGTCCTCTGACCTAGTTATATTGTAGACTATACACGGCATCTACTACAGATTTTACTGTCCCCTGACCTAGTTATGTTGTAGACTATACACGGCATTTACTACAGGTTTTACTGTCCCCTGACCTACAGTTTTATATTGTAGACTATACACGGCATCTACTACAGTTTTACTGTCCCGTGACCTAGTTATGTTGTAGACTATATACGGTATTTACTACAGTTTTTACTGTCCCCTGACCTACAGTTTTTATATTGTAGACTATACACGGCATCTACTACAGGTTTTACTGTCCCCTGACCTAGTTATAGTGTAGACTATACACGGCATCTACTACAGATTTTACTGTCCCCTGACATAAACAGGTGTTTAAAGTTTGTAAATGTATGTAGTTACACGTGTGTAAAACACAAACAGGTGTTTAAACATTGTAGATGTATGTAGTTACACGTGTGTATAACGGGTGTTTAAACATTGTAAATGTATGTAGTTAAAAGTATGTAAGACATAAACAGGTGTTTAAGCATTGTAAATTTATGTAGTTACACGTGTGTAAGACATAAACAGGTGTTTAAACATTGTAAATGTATTTGTTACACACCTGTAAGACATAAACAGGTGTAAATGAATGTAGTTACACGTGTGTAAGACATAAACGGGTGTTTAAACATTCTAAATATATGTAGTTAAACGCGTGTAAGACATTAACGGGTGTTTAAATATTGGAAATGTACGTAGTTACACGCGTGTAAGACATAAACAGGTGTTTAAACATTGTAAATGTATGTAGTTACACGTGTGTAAGACAAACGTGTTTTAACATTGTAAATGTATGTAGTTACACGTGTGTAAGAAACAAACAGGTGTTTAAACATTGTAAATGTATGTAGTTAAAATTGTGTAAGACATAAATAGGTGTTTAAGCATTGTAAATATATGTAGTTACACGTGAATAAGAGATAAACATGTGTTTAAGCATTGTAATGCTAATACTGGCGACAATGCACGTGCTAGCCGAGCAAGCGAAACGCTGTAATACTGGCGACAATGCACGTGCTAACCGTGTAAGCCAAACACTAATTAATTTCGTTGAAAAGACGTTTTATTTCATTTCTATAAACCTAGTTTTTCAGGATACGTAAGAAACTGTTAAAGCTATCTTAGCGCTACGATTTCATTAAACCGTCGTAGGATATAAGGTCACAACGACGCATGCCATAGGCTACGACTGATATACGATATCGTAGCGCTAAGACAGCTTCGACAATCTGGGTCCATGGGCTTGTAACTCGAAGGAGTCGTAAATATTACAAGGCCCAGATTACTAGTTGTGTTCTTTATTTTAAAGATGTAAATACATGATTAACGTAACGAGCACAAGTAGTAAACTGAATTCAGTTGACGTTCGCTCGTGATACACATTATAAAATAGTATTTTGTATTCTCGGAAAGCACGACACTGTGTTAAAATAGGTTTATTCACATATCCACCTGTTTCCCAATCAAAGAAATCGCTATCTCCGCCCATGTTTACTTTAGTATGCAGCGCACTGTATTAAAAGATGTTTATTCACATATCCACCTGTTCCCCCATCAAAGAAATCGCTATCTCCGCCCCTGTTTACTTTGGTATGCAGCGCACCGTGTGCGGATTCCTGTCCGGTATATGTTGTGCGACCTGTTTCTAGGGAGATCGAGCGTAGTTAACAGTCATCACATTAAGTCTGTTTCCTCGAATGATACTTTAACTTGGAACGGTAATTTCAGACGTCCCTTCATTATACGGCATGTAGTTACACGTGTGTAAGACATAAACAGGTGTTTAAACATTGTAAATGTATTTGTTACACACGTGTAAGACATAAAGAGGTGTTTAAACATTGTAAATGTATGTAGTTACACGTGTGTAAGACATAAGCAGGTGTTTAAACATTGTAAATGTATGTAGCTACACGTGTGTATAACGGGTGTTTAAACTGTAAATGTATGTAGTTACACGCGTGTAAGACATAAACAGGTGTTTAAACATTGTAAATGTATGTAGTTACACGTGTGTAAGACATAAACATGTGTTTAAACATTGCAAATGTATGTAGTTACACGCGTGTAAGACATAAACAGGTGTTTAAACATTGGAAATGTATGTAGTTACACGCTTATAAGGCATAAACAGGTGTATAAACATTGTAAATATATGTAGTTACACGTGTGTAAGATATAAACAGATGTTTAAACATTGCAAATGTATGTAGTTACACGCGTGTAAGACATAAACAGGTGTTTAAACATTGTAAATGTATGTAGTTACACGTGTGTAAGACACAAACAACAGGTGTTTAAACATTGTAAATGTATGTAGTTAAAAGTATTTAAGACATAAACATGTGTTTAAGCATTGTAAATGTATGTCGTTACACGTGAGTAAGACATAAACAGGTGTTTAAGCATTGTAAATGTATGCAGTTACACGCGTGTAAGGCATACAGGTGTGTTTAAACATTGTAAATATATGTAGTTACACGCGTGTAAGACATTTATGGGTGTTTAAACATTGTAAATGTATGTAGTTACACGTGTGTAAGACATAAACAGGTGTTTTAAACATTGTAAATGTATGTAGTTATAAGTGTGTATAACGGGTGTTTAAACATTGGAAATGTACGTAGTTACATGCGTGTAAAACATAAACATATGTTTAACATTGTAAATGTATGTAGTTACACGTGTGTAAGACAAACAGGTGTTTAAATATTGTAAATGTATGTAGTTACACGTGTGTAAGACATTAACGGGTGTTTAATCATTGTAATTGTATGTAGTTACACGTGTGTAAGACATAAACAGGTGTTTAAGCATTGTAAATGTATGCAGTTACACGCGTGTAAGGCATACAGGTGTGTTTAAACATTGTAAATATATGTAGTTACACGCGTGTAAGACATTTATGGGTGTTTAAACATTGTAAATGTATGTAGTTACACGTGTGTAAGACATAAACAGGTGTTTTAAACATTGTAAATGTATGTAGTTATAAGTGTGTATAACGGGTGTTTAAACATTGGAAATGTACGTAGTTACATGCGTGTAAAACATAAACATATGTTTAACATTGTAAATGTATGTAGTTACACGTGTGTAAGACAAACAGGTGTTTAAATATTGTAAATGTATGTAGTTACACGTGTGTAAGACATTAACGGGTGTTTAATCATTGTAATTGTATGTAGTTACACGTGTGTAAGACATAAACGGGTGTTTAAACATTGTAAATATATGTAGTTACACGTGTGTAAGATATAAACAGGTGCTTAAACGTTGTAAATGTATGTAGTTACATGTGCGTAAGACATTAACGGGTGTTTAGTCATTGTAAATGTATGCAGTTACACGGGTGTATAACGTGTGGTTAAACATTGTAAATATATGTAGTTACATGTGAAACATTGTAAATGTATGTAGTTAAAATTGTGTAAGACATAAACAGGTGTTTAAGCATTGTAAATGTATGTAGTTACACGTGAATAAGACATACACAGGTTTTTAAGCATTGTAAATGTATGTAGTTATACGTGTGTAAGACATAAACAGGTGTTTAAACATTGTAAATGTATGTAGTTACACGTGTGTATAACGGGTGTTTAAACATTGTGAATGTATGTAGTTACACGTGTGTAAAACACAAACAGGTGTTTAAACATTGTAAATGTATGTAGTTACACGTGTGTATAACGGGTGTTTAAACATTGTAAATGTATGTAGTTAAAAGTATGTAAGACATAAACAGGTGTTTAAGCATTGTAAATGTATGTCGTTACACGTGTGTAAGACATAGACAGGTGTTTAAACATTGTAAATGTATATAGTTACACGCGTGTAAGACGTGAAGAGGTATTTAAACATTGTAAATGTATGTAGTTACACGTGTGTAAGACATAAACGGGTGTTTAAACATTGTACATGTATGTAGTTACACGTGTGTAAGACATTAACGGGTGTTTAATCATTGTAATTGTATGTAGTTACACGTGTGTAAGACATAAACGGGTGTTTAAACATTGTAAATATATGTAGTTACACGTGCGTAAGATATAAAGAGGTGCTTAAACGTTGTAAATGTATGTAGTTACACGTGCGTAAGACATTAACGGGTGTTTAGTCATTGTAAATGTATGCAGTTACACGGGTGTATAACGTGTGGTTAAACATTGTAAATGTATGTAGTTACATGTGAAACATTGTAAATGTATGTAGTTAAAATTGTGTAAGAAATAAACAGGTGTTTAAGCATTGTAAATGTATGTAGTTACACGTGAATAAGACATAAACAGGTGTTTAAGCATTGTAAATGTATATAGTTACACGTGTGTATAACGGGTGTTTAAACATTGTAAATGTATGTAGTTACACGTGTGTAAGACATAAACAGGTGTTTAAACATTGTAAATGTTTGTAGTTACACGTGTGTATAACGGGTGTTTAAACATTGTAAATGTATGTAGTTACACGTGTGTAAAACACAAACAGGTGTTTAAACATTGTAAATGTATGTAGTTACACGTGTGTATAACGGGTGTTTAAACATTTTAAATGTATGTAGTTAAAAGTATGTAAGACATAAACAGGTGTTTAAGCATTGTAAATGTATGTCGTTACACGTGAGTAAGACATAAACAGGTGTTTAAACATTGTAAATGTATGTAGTCACACGCGTGTATGACATAAACAGGTTTTTAAACATTGTAAATGTATGTAGTTACACGGATGTAAGACAAAAACAGGTGTTTAAACATTGTAAATGTATGTAGTTACATGCGCGTAAGACATAAAGAGGTGTTTAAGCATTGTAAATGTATGTAGTTACACGCGCGTATGTCTAAAACGGGTGTTTAAACATTGTAAATGCACGTAATTACACATGTGTAAGTCTAAAACAGGTGTTTAAACATTGTAAATGTGTGTAGTTACATTGGAAATGTGTTTAAACATTGTTGTGACACGTGTGGAAGACATAAACAGGTGTTTAAGCTTTGTAAATGTATGCAGTTACACGTGTGTAAGGAATACAGGTGTGTTTAAACATTGTAAATGTATGTAGTTATAAGTGTGTATAACGGGTGTTTAAACATTGGAAATGTACGTAGTTACACGAGTGTAAGACATAAAAATGAGTTTAACATTGTAAATGTATGTAGTTACACGTGTGTAAGACAAACAGGTGTTTAAATATTGTAAATGTATGTTGTTACACGTGTGTAAGACATAAACGGTTGTTTTAACATTGTAAATGTATGTAGTTACACGCGTGTGAGAAATAAACGGGTGTTTAAATATTTTACAAATATGTATTTACAGGTGTGTAAGACATAAACAGGTGTTTAAGCATTGTAAATGTATGTAGTTACACCCGTGTAAAACATAAAGAGGTGTTTACACATTGTAAATGTATGTAGGTACACGCATGTAAGAGAAACATGTGTTAAGCATTGTAAATGTATGTAGTTACACGTGTGTAAGACATAAACAGGTGTTTAAACATTGTAAATGTATGTAGTTACACGTTTGTAAGACATTAACGGATGTTTAATCATTGTAATTGTATGTAGTTACACGTGTGTAAGACATAAACGGGTGTTAAACATTGTAAATGCATGTAGTTACACGTGTGTAAGATATAAACAGGTGTATAAACGTTGTAAATGTATGTAGTTACACGTGCGTAAGACATTAACGGGTGTTTAGTCATTGTAAATGTATGCAGTTACACGTGTGTATAACGTGTGGTTAAACATTGTAAATGTATGTAGTTACATGTGAAACATTGTAAATGTATGTAGTTAAAATTGTGTAAGACATAAACAGGTGTTTAAACATTGTAAATGTATGTAGTTACACGTGTGTATAACGGGTGTTTAAACATTGTAAATGTATGTAGTTACACGTGTGTAAGATATAAACAGGTGTTTAAACATTGTAAATGTATGTAGTTACACGTGTGTATAACGGGTGTTTAAACATTGTAAATGTATGTAGTTACACGTGTGTAAAACACAAACAGGTGTTTAAACATTGTAAATGTATGTAGTTACACGTGTGTATAACGGCTGTTTATACATTGTAAATGTATGTAGTTAAAAGTATGTAAGACATAAACAGGTGTTTAAGCATTGTAAATGTATGTCGTTACACGTGAGTAAGACATAAACAGGTGTTTAAACATTGTAAATGTATGTAGTTACATGCGCGTATGACATAAAGAGGTGTTTAAACATTGTAAATGTATGTAGTCACACGTGTGTAAGACATAAACAGTTTTTTAAACATTGTAAATGTATGTAGTTACACGGGTGTAAGACAAAAACAGGTGTTTAAACATTGTAAATGTATGTAGTTACATGCGTGTAAGACATAAAGAGGTGTTTAAACATTGTAAATGTATGTAGTTACACGTGTGTAAGAAATTAACGGGTGTTTAATAATTGTAAATGCACGTAATTACACGTGTGTAAGTCTAAAACAGGTGTTTAAGCATTGTAAATGTATGTAGTTACACGCGTGTACGACATAAACAGGTTTTTAAACATTGTAAATGTATGTAGGTACACGCATGTAAGACAAACATGTGTTAAGCTTTGTAAATGTATGTAGTTACACGTGTGTAAGACATTAACGGGTGTTTAGTCATTGTAAATGTAAGTAGTTACACGTGAATAAGACATAAACAGGTGTTTAAGCATTGTAAATGTATGTAGTTATACGTGTGTAAGACATAAACAGGTGTTTAAACATTGTAAATGTATGTAGTTACACGTGTGTATAACGGGTGTTTAAACATTGTAAATGTATGTAGTTACACGTGTGTAAAACACAAACAGGTGTTTAAACATTGTAAATGTATGTAGTTACACGTGTGTATAACGGGTGTTTAAACATTTTAAATGTATGTAGTTAAAAGTATGTAAGACATAAACAGGTGTTTAAGCATTGTAAATGTATGTCGTTACACGTGAGTAAGACATAAACAGGTGTTTAAACATTGTAAATGTATGTAGTCACACGCGTGTATGACATAAACAGGTTTTTAAACATTGTAAATGTATGTAGTTACACGGATGTAAGAC
The DNA here is from genome assembly GCF_016097555.1 of Gigantopelta aegis. NCBI lineage: Eukaryota > Metazoa > Mollusca > Gastropoda > Neomphalida > Peltospiridae > Gigantopelta > Gigantopelta aegis. Next base: position 80,733,510 of record NC_054706.1, on the reverse strand, counting down.
AAAAACAGGTGTTTAAACATTGTAAATGTATGTAGTTACATGCGCGTAAGACATAAAGAGGTGTTTAAGCATTGTAAATGTATGTAGTTACACGCGCGTATGTCTAAAACGGGTGTTTAAACATTGTAAATGCACGTAATTACACATGTGTAAGTCTAAAACAGGTGTTTAAGCATTGGAAATGTATGTAGTTACACGCGTGTACGACATAAACAGGTTTTTAAGCATTGTAAATGTGTGTTGTGACACGTGTGGAAGACATAAACAGGTGTTTAAGCTTTGTAAATGTATGCAGTTACACGTGTGTAAGGAATACAGGTGTGTTTAAACATTGTAAATGTATGTAGTTATAAGTGTGTATAACGGGTGTTTAAACATTGGAAATGTACGTAGTTACACGAGTGTAAGACATAAAAATGAGTTTAACATTGTAAATGTATGTAGTTACACGTGTGTAAGACAAACAGGTGTTTAAATATTGTAAATGTATGTTGTTACACGTGTGTAAGACATAAACGGTTGTTTTAACATTGTAAATGTATGTAGTTACACGCGTGTGAGAAATAAACGGGTGTTTAAATATTTTACAAATATGTATTTACAGGTGTGTAAGACATAAACAGGTGTTTAAGCATTGTAAATGTATGTAGTTACACCCGTGTAAAACATAAAGAGGTGTTTACACATTGTAAATGTATGTAGGTACACGCATGTAAGAGAAACATGTGTTAAGCATTGTAAATGTATGTAGTTACACGTGTGTAAGACATAAACAGGTGTTTAAACATTGTAAATGTATGTAGTTACACGTTTGTAAGACATTAACGGATGTTTAATCATTGTAATTGTATGTAGTTACACGTGTGTAAGACATAAACGGGTGTTAAACATTGTAAATGCATGTAGTTACACGTGTGTAAGATATAAACAGGTGTATAAACGTTGTAAATGTATGTAGTTACACGTGCGTAAGACATTAACGGGTGTTTAGTCATTGTAAATGTATGCAGTTACACGTGTGTATAACGTGTGGTTAAACATTGTAAATGTATGTAGTTACATGTGAAACATTGTAAATGTATGTAGTTAAAATTGTGTAAGACATAAACAGGTGTTTAAACATTGTAAATGTATGTAGTTACACGTGTGTATAACGGGTGTTTAAACATTGTAAATGTATGTAGTTACACGTGTGTAAGATATAAACAGGTGTTTAAACATTGTAAATGTATGTAGTTACACGTGTGTATAACGGGTGTTTAAACATTGTAAATGTATGTAGTTACACGTGTGTAAAACACAAACAGGTGTTTAAACATTGTAAATGTATGTAGTTACACGTGTGTATAACGGCTGTTTATACATTGTAAATGTATGTAGTTAAAAGTATGTAAGACATAAACAGGTGTTTAAGCATTGTAAATGTATGTCGTTACACGTGAGTAAGACATAAACAGGTGTTTAAACATTGTAAATGTATGTAGTTACATGCGCGTATGACATAAAGAGGTGTTTAAACATTGTAAATGTATGTAGTCACACGTGTGTAAGACATAAACAGTTTTTTAAACATTGTAAATGTATGTAGTTACACGGGTGTAAGACAAAAACAGGTGTTTAAACATTGTAAATGTATGTAGTTACATGCGTGTAAGACATAAAGAGGTGTTTAAACATTGTAAATGTATGTAGTTACACGTGTGTAAGAAATTAACGGGTGTTTAATAATTGTAAATGCACGTAATTACACGTGTGTAAGTCTAAAACAGGTGTTTAAGCATTGTAAATGTATGTAGTTACACGCGTGTACGACATAAACAGGTTTTTAAACATTGTAAATGTATGTAGGTACACGCATGTAAGACAAACATGTGTTAAGCTTTGTAAATGTATGTAGTTACACGTGTGTAAGACATTAACGGGTGTTTAGTCATTGTAAATGTAAGTAGTTACACGTGAATAAGACATAAACAGGTGTTTAAGCATTGTAAATGTATGTAGTTATACGTGTGTAAGACATAAACAGGTGTTTAAACATTGTAAATGTATGTAGTTACACGTGTGTATAACGGGTGTTTAAACATTGTAAATGTATGTAGTTACACGTGTGTAAAACACAAACAGGTGTTTAAACATTTAAATGTATGTAGTTACACGTGTGTATAACGGCTGTTTAAACATTGTAAATGTATGTAGTTAAAAGTATGTAAGACATAAACAGGTGTTTAAGCATTGTAAATGTATGTCGTTACACGTGAGTAAGACATAAACAGGTGTTTAAACATTGTAAATGTATGTAGTCACACGTGTGTAAGACATAAACAGATTGATTAAACATTGTAAATGTATGTAGTTACACGTGTGTAAGACATAGACAGGTGTTTAAACATTGGAAAAATATGTAGTTACACGGGTGTAAGACAAAAACAGGTGTTTAAACATTGTAACTGTATGTAGTTACATGCGTGTAAGACATAAAGAGGTGTTTAAACATTGTAAATGTATGTAGTTACACGTGTGTAAGAAATTAACGGGTGTTTAATAATTGTAAATGTATGTAGTTACACGTGTGTAAGTCTAAAACGGGTGTTTAAACATTGTAAATGCACGTAATTACACACGTGTAAGTCTAAAACAGGTGTTTAAGCATTGTAAATGTATGTAGTTACACGCGTGTACGACATAAACAGGTTTTTAAACATTGTAAATGTATGTAGGTACACGCATGTAAGACAAACATGTGTTAAGCATTGTAAATGTATGTAGTTACACGTGTGTAAGACATTAACGGGTGTTTAGTCATTGTAAATGTAAGTAGTTACACGTGTGTAAGACATAAACAGGTGTTTAAGGATTGTAATTGTATGCAGTTACACGCGCGTATGTCTAAAACGGGTGTTTAAGCATTGTAAATGTATGTAGGTAATGGCGCAGTAATTCTTTTAAGACAGAACATAAAGCTACACTGAACATGTCTGTATGTTCCAGGCTTCTACACTGCGTTATCAACAGTCCATTATTGATATGTATGTGTCATGCTATGCCGTCATTTTTCAAACATTCGTGTTCCAGGCAAATATGGCTTGCACACAAAATGATTTGTGACGGAAATAGTTCTGTAATTGTTCAGCAAACACACGGCGGGTGATAGTAATTCAATTCGGTTTGCAGGTAACAACATGTTTAATCAGCTAAGGCCAGATAGCGACTGTCTATCCGTGAAGTTATCTTTTAACCACAATACCTAAGATTACATGAAAACATTGAATTTGTTTACCAATAAACTGAAACACGGACGGCTGGGTCAGATACGACGATTCTGACAGTGAATGTGTTTTCGTTTACTATATTCGTCATTGTTTTAGAGCAAATAAACCAGAATGACAAAACTGTTACCACAATCAAAACTCGTACTGTTTTAATCCTGTGAAGGACAGTAATAGAGAAATATGCAGTGTCTCTGTGGTGCCTTGAACGTGGGAATAAGTGGAAAGAGTGACGATGTCAGGAGACGTGATGAGCATACCCACATCTGTTATGTCATTGTGAGCATACCTACATCTGTCATGTCATGATGAGCTTACCCACATCTGTCATGTCATGATGAGCATACCCTAAATCTGTCATGTCATGATCAGCATACCCTAAATCTGTCATGTCATGGTGAGCATGCCGTACATCTGTCGTGTCTTGATGAGCATACCCACATCTGTCATATCATGATGAGCATACCCTACATCTGTCATGTCATGATGAGCATACCCACATCTGTCATGTCATGATGAACATGCCCCCATCTGCATGTCATGATGAGCATACCCTACATCTGTCATATCGTTATGTGCATACCCTACAGCTGTCATGTCATGATGAACATACCCTACATCTGTTATGTCATGATGAGCATACCCTACATCTGTCGTATCATTGTGAGCATACCCTACATCTGTCGTGACATGATGAGCAACCCTACATCTGTCGTGACATGATAAGCATACCCACATCTGCCACATCATGATGAGCATATCCTACATCTGTCGTGTCATGATGAACATACCCACATATGTCATATCATGATGAGCATAACCTACATCTGTCCTGACATGATGAGCATACCATACATCTGTCGTGACATGATGAGCATACCCTACATATGTCATGTCATGATGAGCATACCCAACATCTGTCATATCATAATGAACATACCCTACATCTGTCATGTCACGATGAGCATACCCTACATCTGTCATGTCATGATGAGCATACCCTACATCTGTCATATCATTATGAGCATACCCTACATCTGTCATGTCATGATGAGCATACGCTACATCTGACATATCATTATGAGCATACCCTACATCTGTCGTGTCATGATGAGCATACCTACATCTGTCATATCATTATGAGCATACCCTACATCTGTCATGTCACGATGAGCATACCCTACATCTGTCATATCGTTATGAGCATAACCTACATCTGTCATGTCATGATGAGCATACCCTACATCTGTTATGTCATGATGAGCATACCCTACATCTGTCGTATCATTATGAGCATACCCTACATCTGTCGTGACATGATAAGCATACCCACATCTGCCACATCATGATGAGTATAGCCATATTTGTCGTGTCATGATGAGCATACCCTACATCTGTCATATCGTTATGAGCATACCCTACATCTGTCATGTCATAATGAGCATACCCTACATATGTTATGTCATGATGAGCATACCCTACATCTGATGTATCATTATGAGCATACCCTACATCTGTCGTGACATGATGAGCAACCCTACATATATCGTGACATGATAAGCATACCCACATCTGCCACATCATGATGAGCATACCCACCATCTGTCATGTCATGATGAGTATAGCCACATCTGTCGTGTCATGATGAGCATACCCTACATCTGTCATATCATTATGAGCATACCCTACATCTGTCATATCATTATGAGCATACCCTACATCTGTCATATCATTATGAGCATACCCTACATGTGTCATGTCATGGTGAGCATACCCTACATCTGTCATGTCATGTTGATCATGCCCACATTTGTCATGTCATGATGAGCATACCAACATCTGTCATGTCATAATGAGCATGCCTACATCTGTCCTGACATGATGAGCATACCCTACATCTGTCATATCATTATGAGCATATCCTACATCTGTCGTGTCATGATGAACATACCCACATATGTCATATCATGATGAGCATAACCTACATCTGTCCTGACATGATGAGCATACCCTACATCTGTCGTGACATGATGAGCATACCCTACATATGTCATGTCATGATGAGCATACCCAACATCTGTCATATGATAATGAACATACCCTACATCTGTCATGTCACGATGAGCATACCCTACATCTGTCATATCATGATGAGCATACCCTACATCTGTCATATCATTATGAGCATACCCTACATCTGTCATGTCATGATGAACATACCCTACATCTGTCATGTCATGATGAGCATACGCTACATCTGTCATATCATTATGAGCATACCCTACATCTGTCATGTCATGATGAGCATACGCTACATCTGACATATCATTATGAGCATACCCTACATCTGTCGTGTCATGATGAGCATACCTACATCTGTCATATCATTATGAGCATACCCTACATCTGTCATGTCACGATGAGCATACCCTACATCTGTCATATCGTTATGAGCATACCCTACATCTGTCGTGACATGATTAGCATACTCTACATCTGTCATATCATTATGAGTATACCCTACAACTGTCATGTCATGATGAGCATACCCACATCTGTCGTGACATGATGAGCATACTCTACATCTGTCATATGATGATGAGCATGCCGTACATCTGTCGTGTCATGATGAGCATACCCACATCTGTCATGTCATGATGAACATACCCCCATCTGCATGTCATGATGATCATACCCTACATCTGTCATATCGTTATGAGCATAACCTACATCTGTCATGTCATGATGAGCATACCCTACATCTGTTATGTCATGATGAGCATACCCTACATCTGTCGTATCATTATGAGCATACCCTACATCTGTCGTGACATGATAAGCATACCCACATCTGCCACATCATGATGAGTATAGCCATATTTGTCGTGTCATAATGAGCATACCCTACATCTGTCATATCGTTATGAGCATACCCTACATCTGTCATGTCATGATGAGCATACCCTGCATATGTTATGTCATGATGAGCATACCCTACATCTGATGTATCATTATGAGCATACCCTACATCTGTCGTGACATGATGAGCAACCCTACATATATCGTGACATGATAAGCATACCCACATCTGCCACATCATGATGAGCATACCCACCATCTGTCATGTCATGATGAGTATAGCCACATCTGTCGTGTCATGATGAGCATACCCTACATCTATCATATCATTATGAGCATACCCTACATCTGTCATATCATTATGAGCATACCCTACATCTGTCATATCATTATGAGCATACCCTACATCTGTCATGTCATGGTGAGCATACCCTACATCTGTCATGTCATGTTGATCATACCCACATTTGTCATGTCATAATGAGCATACCAACATCTGTCATGTCATAATGAGCATACCTACATCTGTCCTGACATGATGAGCATACCCTACATCTGTCATATCATTATGAGCATATCCTACATCTGTCGTGTCATGATGAACATACCCACATATGTCATATCATGATGAGCATAACCTACATCTGTCCTGACATGATGAGCATACCCTACATCTGTCGTGACATGATGAGCATACCCTACATATGTCATGTCATGATGAGCATACCCAACATCTGTCATATCATAATGAACATACCCTACATCTGTCATGTCACGATGAGCATACCCTACATCTGTCATGTCATGATGAGCATACCCTACATCTGTCATATCATTATGAGCATACCCTACATCTGTCATGTCATGATGAGCATACCCTACATCTGTCATATCATTATGAACATACCCTACATCTGTCATGTCATGATGAGCATACGCTACATCTGTCATATCATTATGAGCATACCCTACATCTGTCGTGTCATGATGAGCATACCTACTTCTGTCATATCATTATGAGCATACCCTACATCTGTCATGTCACGATGAGCATACCCTACATCTGTCATATCATTATGAGCATACCCTACATCTGTCGTGACATGATTAGCATACCCTACATCTGTCATATCATTATGAGTATACCCTACAACTGTCATGTCATGATGAGCATACCCACATCTGTCGTGCCATGATGAGCATACTCTACAACTGTCATGACATGATGAGCATACCCTACATCTGTCATGTCATGATGAGCATACCCTACATCTGTCCTGACATGATGAGCATACCCTACATCTGTCGTGACATGATGAGCATACCCTACATATGTCATGTCATGATGAGCATACCCAACATCTGTCATATCATAATGAACATACCCTACATCTGTCATGTCATGATGAGCATACGCTACATCTGTCATATCATTATGAGCATACCCTACATATGTCATGTCATGATGAGCAAACCCAACATCTGTCATATCATAATGAACATACCCTACATCTGTCATGTCATGATGAGCATACGCTACATCTGTCATATCATTATGAGCATACCCTACATCTGTCATGTCATGATGAGCATACCCTACATCTGTCATATGATGATGAGCATGCCGTACATCTGTCGTGTCTTGATGGACATACCCACATCTGTCATATCATGATGAGCATACCCTACATCTGTCATGTCATGATGAGCATACCCACATCTGTCATGTCATGATGAACATACCCAATCTGTATGTCATGATGAGCATACCCTACATCTGTCATATCGTTATGAGCATACCCTACATCTGTCATGTCATGATGAGCATACCCTACATCTGTTATGTCATGATGAGCATACCCTACATCTGTCGTATCATTATGAGCATACCCTACATCTGTCGTGACATGATAAGCATACCCACATCTGCCACATCATGACGAGTATAGCCATATTTGTCGTGTTATGATGAGTATACCCTACATATATCGTGACATGATAAGCATACCCACATCTGCCACATCATGATGAGCATACCCTACATCTGTCATGTCATGATGAGTATAGCCACATCTGTCGTGTCATGATGAGCATACCCTACATCTGTCCTGACATTATGAGCATACCCTACAACTGCCATGACATGATGAGAATACCCTACCTTTGTCATGTCATGATGAGCATACCCTACAACTGTCCTGACATGATGAGCATACCCTACATCTGTCATGCCATGATGAGCATACCCTACCACTGTCATGTCATGATGAGCATACCCTACATCTGTAATGTCATGATGAGCATACCCTACATCTGACATATCATGATGATCATAATCTACACCTGTCATATCATGATGAGCATACTCTACATCTGTCATATCATGATGATCATAACCTACATCTGTCATGTCATGATGAGCATACCCTACATCTGTTATGTCATGATGAGCATACCCTACATCTGTCGTGACATGATAAGCATACCCACATCTGCCACATCATGACGAGTATAGCCATATTTGTCGTGTCATGATGAGCATACCCTACATATATCGTGACATGATAAGCATACCCACATCTGCCACATCATGATGAGCATACCCTACATCTGTCATGTCATGATGAGTATAACCACATCTGTCGTGTCATGATGAGCATACCCTACATCTGTCCTGACATTATGAGCATACCCTACAACTGCCATGACATGATGAGCATACCCTACCTTTGTCATGTCATGATGAGCATACCCTACAACTGTCCTGACATGATGAGCATACCCTACATCTGTCATGCCATGATGAGCATACCCTACCACTGTCATGTCATGATGAGCATACCCTACATCTGTAATGTCATGATGAGCATACCCTACATCTGACATATCATGATGATCATAATCTACACCTGTCATATCATGATGAGCATACTCTACATCTGTCATATCATGATGATCATAACCTACACCTGTCATATCAAGATGAGTATACCCTACATCTGTCATGACATGATGAGCATACCCTACATCTGTCATGACATGATGAGCATACCCTACATCTGTCATGTCATGATGAGCATACCCTACATCTGTCATGTCATGATGAGCATACCCTTCATCTGTCATGACATGATGAGCATACGCTACATCTATCATGTCATGATGAGCATACCCTACATCTGTCGTGTCATGAACACAGCCACTATCCAATAGGGTATTATATTTATGCAGTGTTTGTTGTGTGCTTTTTTTTGTAACCACACCCGCTTCCACACACGCCCATAGTCCATTTTAGGGGTGAACGAATACATCTGCCAGGGAGTGTGTTGGCAAAATGACCGTCTGCACATTGGCATATTGAAAATACTTTCTTTTCAAGTTAGAAGTCACAAACGCAGTTCAAATGTATGCAACCCAAATACAACATTAATTTCGATGATGATATATTGGTTTTAAAAAGGAAAAACAAGAAGAGAGAAACCTCGATTAGAAGAAGGTTGCTACACCATGCTACTACCACCAAAGGCAGTAAACACGGCTGGTGTGACGTTCCTGTCTGAGTATTTTCCAGTGTCGACAAAACAGTGCGAGTCCCACACCACCACGTGGAACCCCCAAACCCCACACCCACACACCTGAGTATTAAACGGTGAAACATAACTATCCATGTAGAAATGCTATCATGGTATTTATTTAAGTACAACACCTCGTCTGCGAACAATAACAATATAACTGTAACACTTAACAACAAATAAATAGATGACTAAGAAGTCAAGAGCCATATACCATTAATTATTTTGAACATAGTACATCATACTCAATCCTGTTTCTAAATATAATACGTTTCAAGATGCAAACAGTGGTAGACTGGTTATTATCCTTGCTGCTTCAAGTTGAACTTTTTTAAATTCTCAGAATTCATTAATGCGCACCCATCCCAAACTTCAGATGCATATTCAAGTACTGGTCGAATACAAATTGTATGTATTTGTCAATCCAAAGAGTATTTATATTTCCTTAGAACAGAGATCATAGTTAATTAACATATACAAATTGTATGTATTTGTCAATCCAAAGAGTATTTATATTTCCTTAGAACAGAGATCATAGTTAATTAACATATATTGTATGTATTTGTCAATCCAAAGAGTATTTATATTTCCTTAGAACAGAGATCATAGTTAATTAACATATATTGTATGTATTTGTCAATCCAAAGAGTATTTATATTTCCTTAGAACAGAGATCATAGTTAATTAACATAAATTGTATGTATTTGTCAATCCAAAGAGTATTTATATTTCCTTAGAACAGAGATCATAGTTAATTAACATATATTTTAATGTAATTGGTTAATTTTCCATTATTTGTGAAAGTTAAACCCAAATACATATGTGTTTGTGTTATATTAATAGGGGTGATACCAAAATACAAATTGGTTACTTGACGGTGAATTGATGTTAGTTTTTGAAAATACATGTAATATGAGTTTTATCAGGATTGAAAGTGACTAGCCATTGCTTTGACCATATGAGCAGTTTCTTTAAATTTTCATTAGGGTTAGATTCTATAATCGTTATGTCATTTGATGATGCTGTTAAACTAGTATCATCTGCAAATAATCTGGTTACACAGTTAAGTTCATCAGTAATATCACTGACGTATACTAAAAAGAGAAATAATCTGGTTACACAGTTAAGTTCATCAGTAATATCACTGACGTATACTAAAAAGAGAAATGGGCCGAGTACTGAGCCTTGGGTTATTCCGGCCGTTAATTTACCATAGTTGGACAAAGAACCATTAATAAAAAATCTTTCTGTTCTGTTTGATATATAATTTCTTATTCATTCAAGTAGATGTCAGGCAATATCGTAATATTCTAGTTTATAAATCAGTAGATGTCCGGCAATACCGTAATATTCTAGTTTATAAATCAGTAGATATCCGGCAATACCGTAATATTCTAGTTTATAAATCAGCAATACCGTAATATTCTAGTTTATAAATCAGGAGTTTGTGCCAAACTCATTGGACATGTCGCAGAAAACAGCACAGAATTATTTCTTATTATCAAGAGATTCACATATTTTGGTGTACAAATCTATTAATTGATATAAGACAAAATGATTTGGACGGTAAGCACACTGAAATTTATAAAAGAGATTGTTAGATATAAAAAAATTATAAATACAATTCATTCAAATATTTTTCTGACACTTCTAATTAATGAATTCATTTGAATACACGACCTAACGTGTAATAGATGTATCATGTGTCATGGGACATACAAACATACAGACATACACACACATACACACACACACACAATGAGCGAGAGAGAGAGAGAGAGAGAGAGAGAGAGAGAGAGAGAGAGAGAGAGAGAGAGAGAGAGAGAGAGAGAGAGAGAGAGAGAGAGAGAGAGAGAGAGAGAGAACTTACGGAAACTCCTCCACAGTACAGTTGGTTGTCATCGTAATTAGGCGGCGTTTTAAAACCGTATCTCCACATACTGGATCGTGACGGAGGGTCCACCAGTCGACCATGACCAGACACTGCACGTGCAAACAACGTCAGCAAAAGAGGAACGAACCCAATGAAAACCGAGCAGAACAGCTCATCCTTCCCCGCCAGCACGACCATGTTTGTGAGAGAGTTAGTGACACATCAAACTCGCAGATACTGAGTGATGACGGAAGTGTGCACACCTATTTATGATACGTCTGGAATGTGGGTGCACTGCGATATTGTTCTCACCGCATCACAACACAGAATCAGACTGGATTGTGGAAGTATTAACAAGCTTGTCGTCACTAAACTATACGAGACAACTAGACTGAGTGACTTAGCACAGCGACTGACCGAGTGCGACCACGCTAACCCTTCCTCCTCCCACTGGTCGTACGTGCCGCTCGCGACCACGAACTTGTTAACTGTTGATTCAAGTGAGCCAGGAGCGACCTGACAGGATCAGTGCAATGATAACACTAAACACTATCTGTTGGTCCAATTATATCATTCACCCTATCTAGCTCGCCCCGTCTCTATAGTGGCCTCGTCTCTATAGTGGCTGCTACTGAATGCGTTTAACCTGTTCAAACAAACGTGCTGCGTGCTTAAAAAGATATTTTCAGTGTCGCGCGGATGTCCTACAAAAGAACGATGTTACTAATCCGTTATCCAACATCTGATTATTGTAAACTGCGGGTCTCGCCGCGACCTAGGTGTTCAATGACACTCCCTTTGACTCGAGATCCGCCGTTGATGTTGCTGCTGCTGAAGGTTGAGTTCCTATCACCCTACTGCTGCTGTCGCCCCTGATGTTGCACTCGGGGAAGCCTTCAAAAAATCACCTTCCACTCCTGATGCATGCGTTGTGCTCTTGCAGCGGGTTTCGTTCGATTTTCGCCTTTGACAAATGCACTGTAACCAACCGATTTGTGTGGGTATTTTCAGAAATGTTTAAAGCATTTAGCAAGCAATTCTTTGTCTGTTAGCCTCACAAAGAACTCCACTCTCAGGCTCGAGCATGGTTCGTTGTCTTAACGCATTTATTTGTCAGCCGGCCCAACTTCAAATATTTACAGTTTACCTGTACGAGCTCCGCGGCCTCACGTTAGTTTGTACGAATAGGAGGAGTTTTGGCGACAGATCAATAACGGGGAAAAACATCCACGGCAGTTTGTTGTCAAGCCTCGGGCCATTGAGCGTGTATACTGCAAAACACCAGCACGCGGAAGTATTGTAGATATATGTAACACATTTATTTGCATTCACATAGGAAAGCAGACTGATCCAGATTAGGACTTTATAAATTACGAAAGACTGTATGAACAATTAGGTTGCGAAATAACTGATGATGAATTGTTTGAAGCGTGATTAAAGTCCTGGCTTTGATGCTATTTTAAATGAAATTTTCATTGAATTCAAGGAGCTTTTAATCCCTACCTATCATTTAAAAACAAAAATAATGTAATTTTAAATTCGCGTATATTCCCTGCTTCCTGAAGTGTCGCTGTGAGTGTCCCAGTGTTTTAAGAAAGGTGATACGTCTAACCGTAATACTTACAGAGGCATTAGCTTACTAAGTGTTCTTGGAAAACTATTTACTTACACATTAATAAGAGATTGTTAGATTGGTCGGATGAGTTTAATGTTATAACTGATGCACAGTTTGGCTTTTGTAGAGGAATGGGAACAACAAATGCTATTTTATAACTGATGCACAGTTTGGCTTTTGTAGAGGAATGGGAACAACAGATGCTATTTTATAACTGATGCACAGTTTGGCTTTTGTAGAGGAATGGGAACAACAGATGCTATTTTTTCATTGTTTACCATTGTTTCGAGGACGGTTGCTAGTAAGAACAGGCTATATTGCTGTTTCATTGACTATATAAAGACATTTGATTCTGTAAATATATTAAACTTGAGGTTAAGTTTTCTAAGACTGGTTACCAGTGGCATTGAACGTATGTATTCGTCTGTAAAATCATGTGTTACGCTAAATGGATTTCGATCTGAGTTTTTTTTAAATAAAGATATCAGTCTAATGTAGGGAGAAATGTTGTTCTCCATATTGTATTCTTTTTATGTTAATGATCTAGAAAATGAATTTATTTATAGCTCGTGTCCTGAGTATGAACTAAAGGATTTAAGCCTTTTTCTATTATTATATACTGATGATATGTTTATTTTTTCTAAAAGCGTTGAAAAGGTCTCCAATTATTAACAAAATACGTTACGTCAATTTAACACCAAATGGAGTCTTTGTTTCAGTATTGCAAAACCTAAGACTGTAGTTATTCAGAAACGGCGGTATTATAAAAGATTATGAGAGGTGGTATTAGAATGGTGTTGTGCGTGATACTGTAGAACAGTTCACTTATTTAGCGTAAACGTTTAATTATAATTGTAATTGTAAATTTACTCATGCTGTTAAAATCGTCACAGACTAAGGACGGAAAGCCAAGTTTTCACATACTAAACATTTAATGTTGAATTTAGAAACCTTCTCATCTCTATTTAATTCATACATTTCAAGTATTTTGTATTACTGTTGTGAAATATGGGGATACTATAAAGCTGATTCAACAGAAAAGTTACATTTAGATTTTAGTAAGGATATTTTAAAAGTTAAAGGCTCCACAACCAATATTATTTATCCCCTGTACTATGTACGCAAGTATCGTCTGTTAAAATACTGATTCAAATTACTTAATACAAATAATTGTACATTGCATACTGCCTATGATAAACTCAGGTCTAAATGTGAAAAGGATAGTAATTGTACATTGCATACTGCCTATGATGAACTCAGGTCTAAATGTGAAAAGGATAGTAATTGAACATTGCATACTGCCTATGATGAACTCAGATCTAAATGTGAAAAGGATAATAATTGTACATTGCATACTGCCTATGATGAACTCAGGTCTAAATGTGAAAAGGATAATAATTGTACATAGCATACTGCCTATGATGAACTCAGGTCTAAATGTGAAAAGGATAATGATTGTACATTGCATACTGCCTATGATGAACTCAGGTCTAAATGTGAAAAGGATAATAATTCGACAACTCATGTCAAACAATTATTGTGTTCCCTAGGATTTTATGATTTGTGGTTAGACCAGAATTCACTATCCAATGCTAACTTCTAGTTACCTATATTACAGCAGAGAATTATAGATCAGTGCAAGCAACATCTTACAAACATCGACTAAATGTTCTTATCTTTATACATTCTTAGTAAAAGATATGACTTCACAGAACTGCCTTATGAAATCTATTCCAGATTTGTATAAAATGTGCATCACAAGAATTCGATTGTCTTCACATAGCGTAGCTATTGAAGTTGGGCATTATAATAATATTGATAGACACAACAGAGTTTGCGTTATAATAATATTGACAGACACAGTAGAGTTTGCGTTATAATGATATTGACAGACACAATAGAATTTGCGTTATAATAATATTGACAGACACAGCAGAGTTTGCGTTATAATGATGACAAACACAGTAGAGTTTGCGTTATAATAATATTGACAGGCATAGTAGAGTTTGCGTTATAATGGTATTGACAGACATAGTAGAGTTTGCGTTATAATGATATTGACAGACATAGTAGAGTTTGCGTTATAATAATATTGCTATACGTAATAGAGTTTGCGATATAATGATATTGACAGACATAGTAGAGTTTGCGTTATAATGATGACAGACATAGGAGAGTTTGCGTTATAATAATATTGACAGACATAGTAGAGTTTGCGTTATAATGATATTGACAGACATAGTAGAGTTTGCGTTATAATGATATTGACAGACATAGTAGAGTTTGCGTTATAATGATGACAGACATAGTAGAGTTGCGTTATAATGATATTGACAGACATAGTAGAGTTTGCGTTATAATGATATTGACAGACATAGTAGAGTTTGCGTTATAATGATGACAGACATAGTAGAGTTTGCGTTATAATAATATTGACAGACACAGTAGAGTTTGCGTTATAATGATATTGACAGACATAGTAGAGTTTGCGTTATAATAATATTGACAGACACATTAGAGTTTGCGTTATAATGATATTGACAGACATAGTAGAGTTTGCGTTATAATAATATTGACAGACACAGTAGAATTTGCGTTATAATGATATTGACAGATACAGCAGAGTTTGCGTTATAATAATATTGACAGACACAGTAGAGTTTGCGTTATAATAACATTGACAGACACAGTAGAGTTTGCGTTATAATAACATTGACAGGCACAGTAGAGTTTGCGTTATAATAACATTGACAGGCACAGTAGAGTTTGCGTTATAATAATACTGACAGACACAGAAGAGTTTGCGTTATAATAATATTGACAGACTCAGTAGAGTTTGCATTATAATGATATTGACAGACATAGTAGAGTTTCCGTTATAATAATATTGACAGACATAGCAGAGTTTGCGTTATAATGATGACAGACATAGTAGAGTTGCGTTATAATGATATTGACAGACATAGTAGAGTTTGCGTTATAATAATATTGACAGACATAGTAGAGTTTGCGTTATAATGATATTGACAGACATAGCAGAGTTTGCGTTATAATAATATTGATATACGTAATAGAGTTTGCGTTATAATAATATTGACAGACACAGTAGAGTTTGCGTTATAATTGTAGCAGTCGGTATTTTGTGCGTGAAGCTAGGTTCAACAAAGTTCACAACACCAGCTACGGGTTAGGGCATCATCTTTTATTCATGTAAACATAATACACAAGACACACCCTGCAAGGATTAAAAACACAAACGTTAACAATATGGTAAAAACAATACAAATATATCCCTATCGAGGTAAAACAAACATTCAGGCATATATTAATGAAACACATTGCAAATCATAGAAAACCGTCATTAATCATTAATTATCATTCTGATGATTATGAATCATCATCCTCTTTATCCTAAATACTGTCATCACGATTATTAATCATGTTAACATACATGTATATATATATATATAATAATCATTTCGTGACCACCAATTATAATCATTGATTATAGCAAAGGGGAGATAATTTATAGTAAATAGGGTTATTTAAATGATTGTAATTATAATTATTATTTGACGTAATAAAGCTTTATCATTAATGAGTTTATGAAAGAAAGGATATAAATTACAAGAGTATATTTAAAATTACAAATATATAAATATTAGACTTAACCTGTAGCTTAACATACCATATGAATTACACGTAGGCATTGTGTTGATATATTCCATAACAACTGGGGAAACCTGCATAAAAATAAATTCATAATATCAATTGTTTAGTATATGGTTTCCATATATCTATTATACATTCAGAACTAAAACATTTAAACTAATTCATTCCAAAACCAATGCTTTGGTGTAGTTCGTCATAAAAACAATTGATTAAACGTAGCTAAATTATTAACTCAGATAAGCTAACAACTAAAACAGAAACTTCACTTAAATCATAAAATATATAGTTTTGACAGCAGAAAACAAAGATGGCTGACATTCATTATGTCACGCCCTGTAATCCATAATAATTAAAAGGCAGATTTATTATTAAATATTATATGTTGAATTATTCATTAATCATTACCAGGAATAGAAAATTAGGCATTTACTATTATTATTTAAGTTTATCTTCTATAACAAATTAATACTAACCTTTAAATTAAACTTCTACTATTTCTCTCTTATCTGAACTTGTTTCTTCAAATACTAAATAATTCTGTCCTGTCTTGTCAGTCCAAAGAAAGCATGCAGATACATGTGAGTGTTAATTATCCAATGGGAGAGAAAGAGACAAGGGTCAAAGTTTAAAGATAGCTTGGGTGTTTGTATTGTAGCTATGGCTACCAAAAGAGCTCACACTGACTGCACTGATGTGGTCACGCGTGGTTGACCAGCATACACGAACATATCACAGGTACAGGGCAATACTAGAAAAAGGTGATAAAATGTTAATTATAGTGATATGTTGTTCAACCTGTAGTTGTTACAGCCTGAAAATAAACATTAATGAAATACATACTAAATACCATACTTAAAGGTACATACTCCTCTAAGAACCTGAAATTAAACATTAATTACATAAAACCTATATGCTTAAAATACACGTGTACTACATACTTCCCCCCACCGTGAAATGATGTCCTCATCATTTACCTAAAATATGCTGAAGAAGTGCATCATGTACCACAGTTTCATTGGGAAGTAGACCCTGGGAAATAAGTGAAGTTACATAATCAGCTCTAGCAACCCAGTCTTGCTGAACTGTTGCTGACATAACATAGTCTTCACTTGTCATCCACCTTGGTTTCCGCCGGTCTCGGTTTGATCTCCTTGGAGCTGGAGAAGGTGGTGAAAGTGAATGTCGAGACGTCTCATCAAGCTCAACTGGATCTGGTTCTGGGAGTTCATCCAAAACATCAGTCGGATTGACGGTCTTCAGGGAAGTCTGGTCAGAGATATTTGGGTTTGAAGAAAGTTCTTCCTGTTCATCCTCTGAACTATTCTCATCAGATCCTTCTTCAGTATCCTGTTCTACCTCATCATCATCATCATCTTCATCTTCCTTATGATCATCATTATCATTATCCTCAGATGGCCCATCAGCTGAATGAGCAGCTGAATCTGACGGATATCCTGATGAAGCAACAGGTATCAGAATAAATTCTTCATCTTCACTCTCTGACCCCGAAAAATGGGTTTGACGTCGTTGTCGTGTCCTTGGAACAGGTGTCGGATTCTGGATGTTCCGTCGTGGCTTAGGTGTAGGTAAGTCGTGACCTAAGATAGCACCTATGGGAAGTAAAAGATTACGATGTAATGTCCTTTTCCTCCCCTCCCCATTCTCTTTACCAACAACAAAAACTGGAATTGAAGGATTGGGTTGGTCAAGGATAACATATACATCGTCTTCCCACTTATCTGCCAACTTATGTCTCCCGTCAAAAGCTACAACTTTAACCAAAACCCTATCAGCTATGGATAAAATAGCAGCTCTGGCTTTATGGTCATAGTACTTCTTTTGACGGGACTGTGACCTCTTGACCTGTTCCGCAGCTAGGTTATAGGCACTCTTCAATCTGTTCTGTAGTGACTTGGTGTACTTCAATACCGACCTTGGCTTGCTTGGTTCAATGTCAAGTCCAAAAGCTAAGTCAACAGGAAGTCTTGGATGCCTGCCAAACATAAGAAAATATGGAGACCAACCAGTGGTTTCATGTCGGGTACAATTGTAAGCATGTACCAGTGGTCCAATATGAGTTTTCCAGTCTTTCTTGGAGTTGGAATCCAAAGTTCCTAGCATATCACAAAGTGTCCTGTTGAACCGTTCGCACATGCCATTGCCCATTGGATGGTAAGGTGTCGTAGATGACTTGTCGATGTTCAACAGGTTACACAGTTCCGTCATAAGTTTTCCAACAAAATTGGCTCCCTTGTCCGAGTGAATTCTCTTTGGAAGGCCGTAGTGGACAACAAAGTTATTGAAAAACAATTCAGCAGTAGTCTTTGCTGACATGTTCTTACTCGGATAAGCCTGTGCATACCGGGTAAAATGGTCTGTCACAACAAGTACATACTGTTGACCTCCTTTGGATGGCTCAAGAGCAAGAAAATCCATGCAGACGAGTTCAAGTGGTTGTGATGTCTCAATACTTACCAGTGGTGCTCTTGATGCAGTTGATGTCTTGCGCTTCACACATCGATCACATGACTCTATATGGTTCTGGACATCTTTCGTCATACCAGGCCAGTAAAATCTCTCCTTTAACAGTGAAAGTGTCCGATCCCTTCCTGGATGACCAACATTGTTGTGAAGACTGTATAATGCTGAGGATCGACTTGCAGAAGGTAACACCAACTGTGCAACTTCATTACCATCATGTTTGGTAATCCTATATAACACTCCATGTCTCAACTGGAAATGGCTGAAGTTCTTCAAGAGTGCTGTTATTTCTCCATTTCCAATATACTGGGTTCTGTCGGGTCTGGTGTTGTTCTGCAGATTTGTAACGACTACTTTCAGATCTGGATCTCTGTTTTGTGACTGTATCCATTCGTTGGCATTCATGGTACACCTTTCATCGGTTAATTCCACGTCGTGTGTATCAACAACAGCTTCTGACAAACACAAGCTCTCTACATGGTTGGATACATGGACCAAATTGCAGATAGCAGTCACGGATTCCAGGGGTATCTGCTCCATCTGTATTCCATCCTGGTCATTGGGCAACCTAGACACAACATCTGCATCTGTATTAGCTCTGCCAGGTCTGTACTCAACTGAAAAGTTGTAACAAGCTAAAGAAGCTAACCACCGATGACCTGTAGCATCAAGACGAGCACTTGTCAAAACATAGGTTAACGGGTTATTGTCAGTCATGACCACAAAGTTATGACCATACAAATAATCGTGGAATTTCTCAGAAATTGACCACTTTAGACACAAAAATTCCAACTTATGGGCAGAATAATTCTTTTCAGAAGAATTCAAACCCCTGCTGGCATAAGAAATAACCCTCATCTTACCATCTTGTTTCTGATATAGAACGGCACCAAGTCCATGGTTGCTAGCATCAGTATGCAATTCAAACGGCATGGAATAATCTGGATAGCCCAAAACAGGTGGTGTTGATAAACAGGTTATCAAAGTCCTGAAAGCTTCATCTTGTTGAGAGCCCCATGTCCACGTGGTGCTATGTACGGGCTTCTTGTGTCTGTATTTCCTGGATGCAGTCTTGGGCATCAGCTGTGATAAAGGTCTGGCTATTTTGGAAAAATCCTTGACAAACTTCCGGTAATAACCAGCAAACCCAAGAAACTGTCGTACCTGTTCTGGTGTAGTGGGTGTTGGCCAGTGTTGAATCTTCTCTATCTTTGCTGGGTCTGCTTCAATACCTTGAGCAGAAACGACATGACCAACATACTTTACCTTGCGTTTGAAGAACTTACACTTCTTCGGAGCTAGTTTCAGGCCACATTCAGTAAGTCGCTTGAATACTTGCTGTAGTCTCTCTGTATGCTCCTCAAAAGACTTTGAGAAAACTATCAAATCATCAATATACACCAGACAGATATTCAGATTTAGTCCTTCCAAACACTGTTCCATCAAACGTTGGTAGGTAGCAGGTGCATTTGACAATCCGAATGGCATTCTGTTGTATTCGAAGAAACCTAAAGGCCCGACTGTAAATGCTGTTCTTTTCTTGTGGTTTTCTTCAAGTTCCACCTGGTGATATCCACTCTTCATGTCTAAAACTGAAAAATAAGTGTTACCACCTAAGCAGTCAAGTAACTCTTCAATTCGAGGAAGTGCATAAGAGTCCTTGATGGTTCGGCTGTTGAGCTGGCGGTAGTCTATGCACATCCGAAGAGAACCATCTTTCTTCTTAGCAAGAACAACGTTGGATGCCCAGGGGCTATGTGAAGGTCGGATCACCCCTGCAGAAAGAAGATCTCTAAGATGACTTCGGACTTCTTCATACATTGCCGGTGGAATACGTCGATGTCGTTGCTTAAATGGTAAGTCGTATTCCAAGTTAATTTGGTGCTTCACCTGGGTTGTGTGACCAAGATCACTGTCACTCTTCGAAAACAAATCCTGGTACTTCAGAATGACATCAACTCCTTCTTGTACTTGTTCTGTGGAAAGATCGTCAGTGTCAACTTCAACCTGCTCCAAGATACTTTGCGAATCCATTGATTCACCAACCGGCAAATCATGAATAGTAACAGGCTGAAGTTCACACAGTAAAGCTTTGGGAGCAACAACAACAGTGTGGGTGGTGACATTGGATACATGAACCTCAACTTCATCTACATTTGTACAGTTGTAACTCACTACAGTTGGTGTGATGTCCAGATTACCTGTCAAAGTTGAACGTGGGGTTGATTGAAGTATGGCACAAACTCGATGATAATCAATATGTCTGCTCAACTGTCCTTTGATCACTGCAGTGCTGTTACCAGGTATAATGATGTTCTGCAACTCGGCACTCCTGACTAAAGCTAATCGTCCATCATTCTTGATCAGTTCCCTCTCCTGTAGCACAATACTTCTGAAAGCTAAATACCAAGGTGTGTGTAAATCTGCTTTCTGTAAGAATCTGGTCCCATTCGTCGTTCTGCAGTCATCCAAGAAACGAGATAAGATATTCGTACCTAGAAGAACTGGAACTCTTGCGTTGTACCTTGTGTCAGGAACGACTAGGAGTAAACAACACTTTCCTTGATCATCTATTCCACAGCCTGATAATGAAATGTGAACTTTCACAAATCCTGAATATGGTAAGAAATCACCACCAGCACTTTCAATATTCAACAAGTTATCCAAAGGCTCTAGAGGTATGTGTGACAGGTTTTGATCATAAAACGATTTAGACATGATTGAAACATTAGCACCAGTGTCCAACAAAGCACAAACAGAAATATTCTCCACCTGAATATATACTTCATTGGGATCACCAACTAAACCGTCAGGAATCTCCGTGGGGCGCTGACATTCACCTATGGAAGCCCCCTTCCCATAGGCCTGTGATAGTTTAAAGGACGTCTGCGATGATCCAATCTAACACGACATCCATAAGATAAATGGCCGGGATAGCCACATCTCCAACAAACAGGTTCAGTATCAGAGGCAGGATGATCAATCTGAGTTGTCGGTGTTTCCCGTTGAGCTGATGCAGCACGTTGATGATGTTCATCCATGTTCTGTGGGAATCTTCCAAAGGATCTGTCACCTCTACCAGAAAAATCAGTTGACAAATTTTGAAAACCTTGTCCACGGACACGATAATTACTTCTGCCTGTGAAATGGCCACGATGTTCATCACGTGATGACCTCTGATGAAACGGAGCAGCTGTATGTTGACAAACTTGTCCCATGACCCACTGCTGATTCTGTTTCATGTCGGATATCTCGGTGCGCATGTCTCGGATCATAGACTTCAGTTCTGAAACTTCTGAATGTGTGCCATCAGGAGTCGCAGCCATCTTTACTGATGCAGATCTGGTGTTACCCTTTGCTCTCTGTGCCTTGCTTCTATCTAAATCAAACTCAACCTCACGCAAGTAAAGTCTCAACTCATCAAAATCATGAAGAGTCTCATACTTAAAACCTGCTAAACTTTTCAATGATGGATTAAGTCCATCCCACAATCTTGTTATCAACATTTCGTTCTGTTCATAAGAGGAAATGGATTTCTGTTCTGACAACTGAAATAGAATACGTTCCAGTCGTCTACTCCAAGCAGCGACATCCTCACCCTCACCTTGACTGGAGCTGTAGAATTCGGAAAGAAGAGAAGAAGTACATCTAAGTGTCCCAAAAGCACTTTTCATCTTTCCAAGAAGTTCAGACATGGATGCCTTGGTACCAAGCTTCATCGCCATCATTGCAGCTTCTCCTTTCAGTGACTTCCTTACAGATTGCAAGGTCTGTTCATAGGAATGAGTCCTAGCTTCAATGAGACAATCCACCTCGTATCTCCAGATGTCATATTCAGCATCTTTTCCTGGCTCACCACTAAACAACGGGAGTCTAGGAAAAGACTGGTATGCAACAGGTCCAGGTTTGGTAGTTGAATCAAAGAAATATTTCTCAGTAGATCCTTCCTGTTCCCTCTTGGGTTTATATTGATGTGCTGTCTCGGATAACCATTCTTTAAAATCCTCAGGATTATCGTCTTTTGGAGACATTCCCATTTTCCGAAACAAAGCACTCATATTCTCTAACTCTTCTGAACTCAATTCCATTATGATTACCAGCCAAGTTATATAGAATACAAAAACAAATACTAAGTTTCTGGACAAACAGCAGACAGTAAGTATAGTCAACTCCAGAAAATATCACCAGATTAATTCAACATGTTCATGTTCATAAAACAATGTGAAAAATACAAACAAAATAATTGACTAAGTTCAATTCCACAAAGTATGAAGTAAGTAGATTAAATAAACGAGTGAAACCTATTAACAGCAAAGTACAAAAGCAATATGGCTGAAAATCACACTGAAATCAAAGTAATTTTTGAAAACAAATGAATTATTTCTCAATGCATAAAGTACAACTCATGTGTGGCTGGTTTCGACTCTAAGTCCCCAGTCAATTGCTGAAAAGTAATGCAATCAATAAATTAAAACGTGATAATGTAAATTATCAACAATGCTTAATTTTTAAATCTAATTGATACGTGTAGCTATATTCAATTGCAATCCTGAAATAAAATATTAGAAACAAATCCAAAAAGAAAATGTTAAGTACAGATCACATTGTATGAAGTTACAACTGAAAGTACAGTTATAAAAGGGAAGTTCACAACAGGAAGTTTCAGACCGGAAGCGGAAGTAGAAACCAAGGTAAACAAAGGTTTGAGAATAGACAGGAATGAGAGGTTAGTTGTGCTAAGTCATGTCTTCAGTCCCGTCAACTGTCAAATTCCTACTGCAATTTAACAAGGTAAGTTAAATTACTCTTTATGTATAGATACAATATAGATAACTGTTATACTAATGTTTAGTTAATTTAGTTAATTTACGTAGGCTACCTAAATAGGATTTAAGCGTTTTATTTTAATCAATCACCTGACACTTATTCTGCCATTTGATAATTTAAACCATTACAAAGGAAATCTATGTTAGAAAATGTATATCCAACATTTATAAAAAAAATGAATGTAGAAAATCTGAATGCAACAACAATATACACTCAGTGGGTTTAAATTTCTGTACAGTAAGGGCAAAAAACTCAACACAATTTAAATTAGCTGTAGTACTGGTACACAAGGTTCAAAAAAAAAAAAAAAAAAAAAAAACAACATTGGAATTTAAAAAAAAATGAAAATAATTTACAATGTAAAACTCAAAAATGAGTAGAAAAATACAATGAAATAAATTACATTACTGTAGTTCTAGAGCTCTAGGAAAAAATGGGAAAAATACACAAGAGTGAAAGGATAAATAAATAAAATGCACTTACATATCCTTTCCGAATGATGAAAAAAAAAACAGTACTGATAACACAGGCGCAAGAGTCACATTAATCAGAGTCTGGTACCACAATAGTTCTGTAGAAACACATTCTTGAAAGTTCTGCACAGAAACAAACGTTGGTTTTCAGTTGTCCAAGATCCCACAGTTTTAGATGAACGTTGTCCCTACGTCGGCTCCAAATGTAGCAGTCGGTATTTTGTGCGTGAAGCTAGGTTCAACAAAGTTCACAACACCAGCTACGGGTTAGGGCATCATCTTTTATTCATGTAAACATAATACACAAGACACACCCTGCAAGGATTAAAAACACAAACGTTAACAATATGGTAAAAACAATACAAATATATCCCTATCGAGGTAAAACAAACATTCAGGCATATATTAATGAAACACATTGCAAATCATAGAAAACCGTCATTAATCATTAATTATCATTCTGATGATTATGAATCATCATCCTCTTTATCCTAAATACTGTCATCACGATTATTAATCATGTTAACATACATGTATATATATATATAATAATCATTTCGTGACCACCAATTATAATCATTGATTATAGCAAAGGGGAGATAATTTATAGTAAATAGGGTTATTTAAATGATTGTAATTATAATTATTATTTGACGTAATAAAGCTTTATCATTAATGAGTTTATGAAAGAAAGGATATAAATTACAAGAGTATATTTAAAATTACAAATATATAAATATTAGACTTAACCTGTAGCTTAACATACCATATGAATTACACGTAGGCATTGTGTTGATATATTCCATAACAACTGGGGAAACCTGCATAAAAATAAATTCATAATATCAATTGTTTAGTATATGGTTTCCATATATCTATTATACATTCAGAACTAAAACATTTAAACTAATTCATTCCAAAACCAATGCTTTGGTGTAGTTCGTCATAAAAACAATTGATTAAACGTAGCTAAATTATTAACTCAGATAAGCTAACAACTAAAACAGAAACTTCACTTAAATCATAAAATATATAGTTTTGACAGCAGAAAACAAAGATGGCTGACATTCATTATGTCACGCCCTGTAATCCATAATAATTAAAAGGCAGATTTATTATTAAATATTATATGTTGAATTATTCATTAATCATTACCAGGAATAGAAAATTAGGCATTTACTATTATTATTTAAGTTTATCTTCTATAACAAATTAATACTAACCTTTAAATTAAACTTCTACTATTTCTCTCTTATCTGAACTTGTTTCTTCAAATACTAAATAATTCTGTCCTGTCTTGTCAGTCCAAAGAAAGCATGCAGATACATGTGAGTGTTAATTATCCAATGGGAGAGAAAGAGACAAGGGTCAAAGTTTAAAGATAGCTTGGGTGTTTGTATTGTAGCTATGGCTACCAAAAGAGCTCACACTGACTGCACTGATGTGGTCACGCGTGGTTGACCAGCATACACGAACATCACAGGTACAGGGCAATACTAGAAAAAGGTGATAAAATGTTAATTATAGTGATATGTTGTTCAACCTGTAGTTGTTACAGCCTGAAAATAAACATTAATGAAATACATACTAAATACCATACTTAAAGGTACATACTCCTCTAAGAACCTGAAATTAAACATTAATTACATAAAACCTATATGCTTAAAATACACGTGTTATAATGATATTGACAGACATAGTAGAGTTTGCGTTACAATAATATTGACAGACACATTAGAGTTTGCGTTATAATGATATTGACAAACATAGTAGAGTTTGCGTTATAATAATATTGACAGACACTGTAGAGTTTGCGTATTTTGTTAGCTCGGAGAGATTGAAGATTAGTTTCATTGTGTATTATGTTGTCCATTTTTTAATGATGTAAGAGTTTTATATATTAAACAGTATTATAGGGTTCACCCATCTATGTTCAAATTAATAAAGTTGCTAAGTGCAAATAATATTAAAGAATTTGTAATTTAGATAAATATCTATTGAAAAAAGTATTAAAACCCCACCCGTGAAATTTATGTCTTTGTTACTTGAAGACCAAGTCGAATTCTACGTGTTCTATTATATTCTGATTTCATTGTAATGAAGCTATTTTACACATTTCGTTCGTTTTACAGCTATTTATAACTGATGAACAGTTATTGGTCAACGTTTCAATAAATACCTGAATATGTACATGAGACCACCGTGTTTTATCTTGCTGAACCAGTCACACTTGATCACCTTATGTCCCGGAGAAAAATACAACACAAACACCACAAACAAGAGTGTTATTTGCAATCCTGAAATATACAGCTATTCGTAGATCTGGGTTTTTTTCTAATATCGAATCGGTAATTATAATGATTGTGTATATGCGCTGTTTCGTATTTCCATGTGTTAATTATAGGAAAGGGAGCTATCAAATTTATAACAGAAAGTAAGTACAATGTATGAATGTATCAGAAATGTTACTTTGTTTTGTTTAGATATGTACAGACAAACATACAGTTACAGACCTATAGATGGATAAAAACGTAGTTACACACCTATATATAGATACAGACAAACATACACTTAGAGTCCTAGAGATACATACAGATAAACATACAGTTACAGACCTATAGATAGATACAAACATACATTTACAGACCTATAGATAGATACAAACATACAGTTACAGAGCTATGGATAAATACAAGCATACAGTTACAGACCTATAGATAGATACAAACATACAGTTACAGACCTATATATAGATAGACACATACAGCTACAGACCTATAGATAGATACAGACAAACATACAGTTACAGATCTATATATAGATACAGACAAACATACAGTTACAGACCTATACATAGATACAGACAAACATACAGTTATAGACCTATAGAGACAAACATAGACTTACATGCCTATATATAGATACAGACAGACATACAGTTACAGACCTACAGATAGACACAGACAGACAAACATGGACACATAGATAAAGACAAACACACAGTTACAGACCTATAGATAGATACAGACAAACATACAGTTATAGACCTATAGATATATACAGATAAACAAACATATGGTTACATACCTATATATAGATACAGACAGACACACATACATATACGTACCTATATATGGATACAGAAAAACATACATATACATACCTATATATAGATACTGACAAACATACAGTTACAGACATATAGATAGATACAAACATACAGTTACAGACCTATAAATAGACACAAACAGACAAACATACATATACATACCTATATATAGATACAGACACACATACAGTTACATACCTATATATATAGATACAGACAAACATACAGTTACAAACATATGGATACAGACAAACATACAGTTACAGACCTTTAGAAATAGACAAACATACAGTTACAGACCTATAGATAGATGCAAACATATAGTTACAGAGCTATATATAGATACTGTATGTTTCTATCTATCTATAGGCCTGTAACTGTATGCTTGTATCTATCTATCGGTATGTAACTGTATGTTTGTATCTATCTATAGGTCTGTAACTGTATGTTTGTATCTATCAATACGTCATTAACTGTATGTTTGTATCTGTCTATATGCCTCTATACAGAAACAGTTAAAGACGTATTGACTAGAAACATATACAAATATACAGTTAAACACATATAGATAGATAGATCGATACAAACAGACATACAGTTACAGATGTATAGACAGACTGGAGGAAGCATACGACTACAGACATATAGATCTGTACAGACAAATATAGAGTCACAGACGTATAGGTAGACGGAAACAAATAGACAGTTGCGGACATGTAGACAGTTACAAACTTACAGTTACTGGCCTACAGATAGATACAAACAAATGCACATATATACAGTTCCATACATATAGATAGTGTTACTGATATATAGATAAATACTGACAAACATAGTTACAGACATATAGATAGATACAGATACAAGATGCAAACATACAGTTACAAAGATGTAGATAGATACAAACTTACAGTTACAGACCTATAGATAGATACAAACATACAGTTACAGACATATAGATATATACAAACACATAGTTACAGACATATAGATACATACAAAGATACAGTAACAGATATATAGATAGATACACACATATAGTTACAGACCTATATATAGATACAAACATACAGTTACAGAGCTATAGATAGATACAAACATACAGTTACAGACCTATAGATAGATACAAACATACAGTTACAGACCTATAGACAGATACAAACATACAGTTACAAACATATAGACAGATACAAACAAACATACAGTTACTGACCTATAGATAGATACAAACATACAGTTACAGACATATAGACAGATGCAAACAAACACAGTTACAGACTTATAGATAGATGGAAACAAGCATACGACTAGAAACATATGGATAAACAGATATAGACAAATATACAGTTAAACACATATATATTGATATATCGATACAAACAGACATACAGTTACAGACGTATAGACAGACTGGAACAAGCATATGACTACAAACATATAGATATGTACAGACAAATATACAGTCACAGACGTATAGGTAGATAGAGACAATAAGACAGTTGCGGACATGTAGACAGTTACAAACTTACATTTACAGACATATAGATAGATACAAACATAGTTAATGACGTATTGATATATACAAACATACAGTTACATACATATAGATAGATACAAACATACAGTTACAGACCTATAGATAGATACAAACATACAGTTACAGACATATAGATAGATACAAACATACAGTTACAGACCTAATAATAGAAATAAACATACAGTTACAGACATATAGATATATACAAACATATAGTTACAGAGATATAGAAATATACACACATACAGTTACAGACCTATAGATAGATACAAACATACAGTTACAGACATATAGATAGATACAAACATACAGTTACAGACCTATAGATATATAGAAACATACAGTTAGAGACATATAGATACAGAGCTATAGATAGATACAACACGTACAGTTGGAGACCTATAGATAGATATAAACATACAGTTACAAAGATATAGATAGATACAAGCATACAGTTACAGACATATAGATATATAGAAACATACAGTTACATACCTATATATAGATACAAACATAGTTAATGACGTATTGATAGATACAAACATATAGTTACAGATATATAGATATATACAAACATACATTTACGGACATATAAATAGATACAAACATACAGTTACACACATATAGATAGATAGAAACATACAGTTACAGACATATAGATATATACAAACATACAGTTACATACCTATATATAGATACAAACATAGTTAATGACGTATTGATAGATACAAACATACATTTACAGACCTATAGATAGATACAAACATACAGTTAGAGACACATAGATACAGAGCTATAGATAGATACAAAACGTACAGTTGGAGACATATAGATAGATACAAACATACAGTTACAGACCTATAGATAGATATAAACATACAGTTACAAAGATGTAGATAGATACAAACATACAGTTACAGACATATATATATATATATATATATATATATATATATATATATATATATATATATAGAAACATACAGTTACATACCTATAGATATATACAAACATACAGTTAGAGACATATATATACAGAGCTATAGATAGATACAAAAGGTACAGTTGGAGACATATAGATAGATACAAACATACAGTTACAGACCTATATATAGATATAAACATACAGTTACAAAGATGTAGATAGATACAAACATACAGTTACAGAGATATAGATATATAGAAACACACAGTTACAAACATACAGTTACAGAGATATAGATATATAGAAACACACAGTTACATACCTATATATAGATACAAACATAGTTAATGACGTATTGATAGATACAAACGTATAGTTACAGATATATAGATATATACAAACATACATTTACGGACATATAAATAGATACGAACATACAGTCACACACATATAGATAGATAGAAACATACAGTTACAGACATATAGATATATACAAACATACAGTTACATAGCTATATATAGATACAAACATAGTTAATGGCGTATTGATAGATACAAACGTACAGTTACAGATATATAGATATATACAAACATACATTTACAGACATATAGATAGATACAAACATACAATTACAGACATATAGATAGACATAAACATACAGTTACATACCTATATATAGATACAAACATAGTTAATGACGTATTGATAGATACAAACATACAGTTACAAACATATAAATAGATACAAATATACAGTTATTGACCTATAGAAATATACAAACATACAGTTACAGACATATAGATATATACAAACATACATTTACAGACCTATAGAGAGGTACACAGATATAGTTAATGACGTATTGATAGATACAAACATACAGTTACATACCTATAGATAGATACAAACATACAGTTACAGACATATAGATAGATACAAACATACAATTACAGACCTATAGATAGATACAAACATACAGTTACAGAAATATAGATAGATACAGACATAGTTAATGACGTATTGATAGATACAAACATACAGTTACAGACATATAGATAGATGCAAACATACAGTTATAGACATATAGAAATATACAGACATACAGTTACAGACATATAAATAGATACAAACATACAGTTACAGACATATAGATAGATACAAACATACAGTTACATACCTATAGATAGAAAGAAAGAAACAAATGTTTTATTTAACGACGCACTCAACACATTTTATTTTTACGGCTATATGGCGTCAGACATATGGTTAAAGACCACACAGATTTTGAGAGGAAACCCGCTGTCGCCACTTCATGGGCTACTCTTTGCGATTAGCAGCAAAGGATCTTTTATTTTCGCTTCCCACAGGCAGGATAGCACAAACCATGGCCTTTGTTGAACCAGTTATGGATCACTGGTCGGTGCAAGTGGTTTACACCTACCCATTAAGCCTCGTGGAGCACTCACTCAGGGTTTGGAGTCGGTATGTAAATTAAAAATCCCATGCCTCAACTGGGATCCGAACCCAGTACCTACCAGCCTGTAGTCCGATAGTTTAACCACTGCGCCACCGAGGCCGGTATACCTATATATAGATACAAACATACAGTTACATACCTATAGATACAAACATACAGTTGCAGACATATAGATAGATTCAAACATACAGTTACAGACCTATAGATAGATACAAACATACAGTTACAGACATATAGATAGATAGAAACATACAGTTACATACCTATATATAGATACAAACATACAGTAACAGACGTATATATAGATACAGACATAGTTAATGACGTATTGATAGATACAAACATACAGTTACAGACATATAGAGAGGTACGGACATATAGTTAATGACGTATTGATAGATACAGACACACAGTTACATACCTATATATAGATACAAACATAGTTAATGACGTTTTGATAGATACAAACATACAGTTACAGACATATAGATAGATGCAAAAAACATAGTTACAGACATATAGATAAATAGATACATACAGATAAACATACAGTTATAGACCTATAGAAATATACAAACATACAGTTACAGACATATAGACAGATACAAACATAATATAGTTACAGACATATAGATAGATACAAACATATAGTTACAGACATATAGATATATACAAACATACAGTTACAGACATATAGATAGATAGATACAAACATACAGTTATAGACCTATAGAAATATACAAAGAAACAGTTACAGACATATAGATATATACAAACATACAGTTACAGACATATAGATAAATACAAACATACAGTTACAGACATATAGAAATATGATCTACTACTATCCGGGTCAATAAACCTACCATTTGAAGAAAACAATTTAATTTTTAACGCAGTACATAAATATATAGCTGAAAGTAAGATATTCGAGTTGAACTAACTTATTATTCTGATCTTACTGCGTTAGCTCCAACAATGGGATCATTACTATCATATTGTTTCTCGACTATCCCATTTCTATTCTATCTACTCTCTACCTTTTATTACTCGTATAGTAAAAAATATTAATTATGTTAAATATTTTATGCCATTAGACATTGTTATTGTGCTTTAGATATATATGATTATGAATATTGTCTGATGTCCATCTTGTTTAGGAGAGCACTTATATAGGCTCTGTCTGTTGTGCAATCCTTTTGATTCTTTTTTTATCAATAAAATATCTCAAAACAAATATAGAAATATACAAACATACAGTTACAGACATATAGATAGATACAAACATACAGTTACAGACATATAGATATATACAAACATACAGTAACACATATATAGAAAGATACAAACATATAGTTACAGACCTATAGATATATACAAACATACAGTTACAGACATATAGATAGATACAAACATACAGTTACAGACATATAGATATATACAAACATACAGTAACAAATATATAGAAAAATACAAACATATAGTTACAGTAATTTGGGACCTATAAGATGAACGTATGGAAGGGACGTAACTCTGAGACAGATACGTTTTATGGAACCAGAAGATAGTTGCCCTTTAAAGTATTACAGTCGAATCTATTTTTGAAACAACAAATAAACAAACAATCCCGCACTCCCCCTAAAAGAATCCCAACCAACCAAACAAACATACCCAAAAGAATTCCAGTAATAAAGAAAAAAACACCCCAAACAAGTAAAAAAATTAAACAAAAAGCAAAAATCCCACCACAAGAAAAAAGCAACAACTCACGAAAACCCCACAACCCCCCCCCACCCCACAAGGAAACAAAGCAAAACACCGAAACAACTAATAAAGAAACACACTCCCCCCACAAAAAAGAAAGAAAAATAAAACACTCATCCTGGCGCTTTATCACTGGGTTACGTCCTCCCCCCCCCCCCGAACATATAGCAGGCACAGATTTTATCAACCGTGACGGACGTGAGTTTTGTTCGTGTTAACCAGGGCGTATCGTCAACTGTTGTGAACGTACAGTCCTATCTATGGAAAAGTGCATATAAAACTTACATACTGCGTTTCCCCTTGCCCCCTCTTTCTTTCTCTCCATCCAAGTTATATATAATATGACAAATGTAGGCATATGCTTATTAAGAAGAAGCTTGATGTTTTACGCACCATCTGTGGGGCTGTTCGTGGGACATATCACCAATCACTGTACCAAAAACAGGACTAGCTGAGAGAAAGAGGAGATACAAAGTATGTATGATGTACAGACTATGTAACTGTCTCTCTCCTAGATATTTGTCCATCCAACTACCTCGAACTGTCGGTCAAATAAACATATATTCCTTGTGCAATACCGAACACTTTCAATCGTATCGATGTCGTTCAAAATTATATTCTGAATCTTTCTTCCCATCTAACATTAATTTATGGAACAATTTATCACTGAATATTAAAACTTCTATCAGTTCTTTAAAGAAAAAAGAAAACAAAAGGTTCGGCAAAAGAAAGCTACAAATACTGCACTGGAAACTTCGATTTGAAATAAGTGATCTAAATGGTCGTCACGTTGAAGATTCGGAATGGGAATGGGTACTCTATTTACGTGCCCATATCCAAATATAGGTCCAGGCACGCCTATCCCAGGTCTGGAGTCTGACTCATCAGAAGGCAGTCCTGGGACAGGATGGGGGGGGGGGGGGGAGTGATAGAAGAAATAATGGGGAAATTTTAAATAAGCAATAGTTGCTTTAAATTAAGCCAAAATAAAATAAAATAAGTGGGATAACATTTATAAATAATAAAGGAGCGCCTTTTAGAAGATTCGGAATATGTCCTTGTCATGTCATGTCATAGGGTTTTACGTGTACATTCAGAGCAAGCTGTTGTAGCGCACACAGCCGGCTCTTCCGTCCATGACAGGAAAGGTGGGGGTAGGGGAAGGAGGGACCGCCTGCACTGGCAGGTGCAAGGGAGCACCAGCAGCCCGATTGAATCGATAGCAGGCGGGTGGGGGTGGTGGTGGTGCTATGGAATTTGAATGGAGCCGTTAATGCCAAAGAGAAAGTGGTGCGCAATTTTGTTGAGAAAATTTTGGCGCAATTTTGAACGGTTGGTCGAAAGGTAAATGGCCGAGCTAATTATAGGTTTTGATATTAGTGAATCGAATATGTCCTTTTTTTTTCTTTTTTTTTTAAAGAGATTTACGTGCACATTCAGAGCAAGCTGTTGTAGCACACGCCTATCCTGGCCACAGGGACCGACCTTGACCGGTTCCCTCTGTCCAGGACAGGAAAGGGTTGGGGGAGGGTTGTAGAGAGGGAACGCCTGCACTGGCAAGTGCAAGGGAGCACCAGCAGTCCAATGTTGGTGGCAGGCGGGGGAATATGTCCTGTTATTTAGCCCTCTATATACTAGAGACAGCCAGTCGGAGTCCTATTTATCCAGGTTGAATAAATTAACTTTAAATAGCAACATATTAATATATAGCGATCCCAACTTAACACTATAAGAAAACAGTCAATTGCATTGCTGAAAGCAAACATTTTGACTGATAAGACCGTTCAACTTCTTTATTCTTCTTTTCTCTGTTCTAATCTATATACAAATATTTATATTTTGACAGGTTAAACATACAATAGTTTTACTTTTTTCAACACACATTATGTACTTTCTAAAATGTCCGTGGCATGTTGACCAGCTACTATTTCAATTGTACAATGTACATAGGCTATGTACCAATCCCATCTGTTGATATAAAAATAAATAAATATTGTTTATCCCATGAAGAAGAAGAAGAAAAAGAAAAACAAAAGAAAAAAAGCAGAAGAAAAGAACAAAATATCGCTTTGAGTACAGTGTGTATTCTACAAGCCACCCCACCTCCTACCCTCATTGTCCCGTGTACACGCGCTTGCCTAGACAGGGGCCCGGTGGACGGAATTCTCCCACCTCCTACCCTCATTGTCCCGTGTACACGCGCCTGTCTAGACAGGGGCCCGGTGGACGGAATTCTCCCACCTCCTACCCTCATTGTCCCGTGTACACGCGCTTGCCTAGACAGGGGCCCGGTGGACGGAATTCTCCCACCTCCTACCCTCATTGTCCCGTGTACACGCGCTTGCCTAGACAGGGGCCCGGTGGACGGAATTCCCTGACTGACGTGCCACCCCACCTCCTACCCTCATTGTCCCGTGTACACGCGCTTGCCTAGACAGGGGCCCGGTGGACGGAATTCTCCCACCTCCTACCCTCATTGTCCCGTGTACACGCGCTTGCCTAGACAGGGGCCCGGTGGACGGAATTCCCTAACTGACGTGCCACCCCACCTCCTCCCCTCACCCTCCCATGTACACGCGCCTGCCTAGACAGGGGCCCGGTGGACTGAGTTCCCCCACCTCCTACCCTCACCCTCCCATGTACACGCGCGTGCCTAGACAGGGGCCCGGTGGACTGAATCCCTCCACCTCCTCCCCTCACCCTCCCATGTACATGCGCGTGCCTAGACAGGGGCCCGGTGGACTGAATCCCTCCACCTCCTACCCTCACCCTCCCATGTACACGCGCTTGCCTAGACAGGGGCCCGGTGGACTGAGTTCCTCTACCTCCTACCCTCACCCTCCCATGTACACGCGCGTGCCTAGACAGGGGCCCGGTGGACTGAATCCCTCCACCTCCTACCCTCCCCCTCCCATGTACACGCGCGTGCCTAGACAGGGGCCCGGTGGACTGAATTCACTGACTGACGTGCTTCATAGGTCATTAGGTATAACCACTCGAGTAAGCAGGAAACCCAAGTGGCAGCGGCCCCTGACAGCACGAGTTGAACACCAAGATAGCTCCCATCAGTGACTTTCTGTTGGCAGTGTTGTTCGCGGAGAAGCCAATTATGTGACAACTCCCAGCAATCGATCGCCTGTTAGGAGTGTAAGGGTCATTACATAGCCAGCTTTGGCTCATTATGTTGCCAGGTTTGGAGCTGGTCAAACAATGAGTAATTTTCTGCTGATTTCGCTTGTCGGTGGCGGTGAATGGCGGTCTCCCGAGTCGTGTGACGAACCTACAGAAAGTCCGCCATAATTGTTTTCATCATAATGATGAGGGCAATCATCGTGTGTTTTGTTGCACATATCGTTTACAGGTAATAATATAGTCATTCACTTTCACTGGCGGGCACAAAGACAACGGGTCACTTGCCAGCCAAAAGAATGGTTTAACAAGCAAGCAGACAAAGAGCCCACTCAGCACAAGTAACCCGGGATTGTCGGGGAATCAGCAGGAGGATCCGTGTGACGTAGTTAGTAAAGGCATATATGGTAATAGCTCACCTTCTCAATTCCTCAACGTTATATATATATATATATATATATATATATATATATATATATATATATATATATACGACGACCATACAGTGCCAGCAAGATGTTTGTCAGTCATCGAGTAAAAAGCTTTGGCGCTTTACTTCGCTCGACAGCATATTCGCTGAAGAGCAGAATCGAAACAACTTCAAACGACCTACTTGCCCACCTACGGTGTGCAACTGTGTACGTCAAATCTGTATGTGTAAATCGCTGGCACAAGCTGCTGTATATTATGTAATCAGTTTTGTATCTGATATTTATATATGTTCTATGGATCTCTGATCTGAAATAAAAATCTATTATTATTATTATTATTATTATTATATATATATATATATATATATATATATATATATATATATATATATATATATATATATATATAAATAGTTCATTACCCCCAATACATATATGGTAGTGTGAGGGTTTCAACTCCTAATCTTATACATCCTGAAAAGAATAAGAACTCTGATAACTTATTGTTTTGTCACAAAACTATTAACTATGTTTTTAATTTCTACTGTTACGCTAAATAAAAGAAAATATAAAGTAACATGCGTACCATAAAACGTTTAGAATGCCACCAGCAGTTGATAATCCTGTTGGAATAACTTCTGTGCTTTTTGTAACTTGCATAACCTAATCTATATTAGTTTAACTTGAACCGAGGGGCGGGACGTAGCCCAGTGGTAAAGCGTTCGTTTGATGCGCGTTCGGTCTGGGATGGATCCCCGTCGGTGGACCCATTGGGCTATTTCTCGTTCCAGCCAGTGCTCCATAACTGCTCCTGTCTGTGAGGTGGTGCATATCAAATATCCCATGCTGCTAATCGAAAAGAGTAGCCCATGAAGTGGCGACAGCAGGTTTCCTCTCTGTATATCTATGTGTTCCTTAACCATATATCTGACGCCATATAACCGTAAATAAAGTGTGATGAGTGGTGTCGTTAAATAAAAAAACATTTCCTTCCTTCCTTTAACTTGAACCGAATTTAATCTGGCACCTTTGAATCTGGTTTAAATCTCAATTCCCGGGGCTGCTGAATTAGCTTCTCGTAGGGCTTCAAATTTGATTAGGTTATCTGACTACAGTTCAGATGTGTTGATTAGGTTATCTGACTACAGTTCACATGTGTTGATTAGGTTGTCTGACTACAGTTCACATGTATTGATTAGGTTATCTGACTACAGTTGAGATGTGTTGATTAGGTTATCTGACTACAGTTGAGATGTGTTGATTAGGTTATCTGACTACAGTTGAGATGTGTTGATTAGGTTATCTGACTACAGTTGAGATGTGTTGATTAGGTTATCTGACTACAGTTCAGATGTGTTGATTAGGTTATCTGTACTGTTATCTGACTACAGCTGAGATGTGTTGATTAGGTTATCTGACTACAGTTGAGATGTGTTGATTAGGTTATCTGACTACAGTTGAGATGCGTTGATTAGGTTATCTGACTACAGTTGAGATGTGCTGATTAGGTTATTTGACTACAGTTGAGATGTGTTGATTAGGTTATCTGACTACAGTTCAGATGTGTTGATTAGGTTATCTGACTACAGTTGAGATGTGTTGATTAGGTTATCTGACTACAGTTCAGATATGTTGATTAGGTTATCTCTGTATCTGTTTGATGTGTTGATTAGGTTATCTGACTACAGTTGAGATGTGTTGATTAGGTTATCTGACTACAGTTCAGATGTGTTGATTAGGTTATCTGACCACAGTTCAGATGTGTTCATTAGGTTATTTGACTACAGTTCAGATGTGTTGATTAGGTTATATGTACTGTTATCTGACTACAGTTCAGATGTATTGATTAGGTTATCTGACTACAGTTCAGATGTGTTGATTAGGTTATCTGACTACTGTTCAGATGTGTTGATGTTTTCCATCTGTCCGATGTGATTAACTTCTCGTTATCGTAGTAGTCGTCGTAGTAGTAGTCGTAGTAGTACTATTCCTAGTCGCAGTCCTAGTCGTAGTCCTAGTCTTCGTAGTAGTCTTAGTTATAGTAGTCGTAGTCGTAGTAGTAGCAGTCGTTGTAGTCGTCATAGTAGTAGCCGTAGTCGTAGTCGTCGCAGTAGTCGTCGTCGTAATAGTTGTATTAGTAGTATCCTGAACTATTCAATTCCGTCCCCCATCGAACTCCGTCCCATATCACTTCTGCACTCTTTCTAATTACACTGCGCAAACACACGATACCACTGCATATATCAATTAAACAAGCCTCGATCGACCAAAATAGAAAATGAGGGAGAAACAAAGATTAAAAACACACAAAAAACCCCCATCTCCCTTGTACAGTAGCTGTAATTCATACAGGAATTATATCCAATGGCTTATAATATATTAAAACCTATTAATATTAAGAGATTAAATTTGACAGTTCGGTAATGTCGTCTGCATACATTTTGTCTATATATAATTACAAATGACGGCCTGAGTCGAAATAAAATTTCTGTTTCTGTTTCTGTTTCTGATACTCTAAGAGGTGTATGGAAGGTCGTTTGTGTCAGATGTATGAACTTTATTCCAATATCATCATAGTATAATATACATGTAGTAACATTTAATTACTGATGATCCACCTCACCCCACTGGTGTGGTACGTTATATGATGTATGAACTTTATTCCAGTAGCATCATAGTATAATACAGTAACATTTAATTACTGCTGATCCACCTCACCCCAATGACGTTATATGATGTATGAACTTTATTCCAATAGCATCATAGTATAATACAGTAACATTTAATTACTGCTGATCCACCTCACCCCAATGACGTTATATGATGTATGAACTTTATTCCAATAGCATCATAGTATAATATAGTAACATTTAATTACTGCTGATCCACCTCACCCCAATGACGTTATATGATGTATGAACTTTATTCCAATAGCATCATAGTATAATATAGTAACATTTAATTACTGCTGATCCACCTCACCCCAATGGTGTGGTACGTCATATGGCACAGTGCAATGTTATGTAATATGATGTATATATGATCCAATAGTATCATAGTATAATAGTTAGAGTGTTATTTCAGCATTTGCACAGCTGATTTGTAAATGATCTTTCTATATTTTTAAAATGTTCCTATTATTGATTAAATATATGTTTTGTGTTTAGTGAGACATGATTCTCACCGACTATGAGGTTCACACACCCTGCAATCAAATGACGTGGATATAAATAGTTTGCATCCACTAATTATCTGTGTTTAATTAATTGAAGTTGGTTATATTGATATTTAGTGTGTGTGTGTGTGTGTGTGTGTGTGTGTGTGTGCGCGCGCGTATGTACGTACGTACGTACGTACGTGTGTGTGTGTGTGTGTGTGTGTGTGTGTGTGTGTAACGAACTTTGTAGTTGAACTTCCAGTCGTGTTATGGATATAATCATTCATGGAATTATCTGGTAGATATGCATGAATATAGCCTATACAGTTTCCCATATAATATATTATATTATTAATGTGTCATTAATTTGTATACGAATAAAATCTGTCATGAGTAAATGACTAGATAGATGTTCGTGTCTCTGGGATGGTTCATATAAAAGATCCCTTGATGCTAAACGGAAAGAGTAGCCCACGTGGCAGCAGCGGGTTTCCTTGCTCACTATCAGAATGGTCCTTAACCATATGTGACGTCATATAACCGTAAATACCCCCCCCTCTCTCTCTCTCTCTCTCTCTCTCTCTCTCTCTCTCTCTCTCTCTCTCTCTCTCAATGGGTAATTTGTCTTGGTGTCTAATCCAATATAGACAATTTTCTATCACTATTTTCCCTGCCTGAACATAACAGAAGAAAGAAAAGAAAGAAAAAATGTTTGACATATGAGACCAAGGCTGCAGCAGGCCCATAGGAACGACTTTGGTAGTTGGGGGGGGGGGGGGGGGGGAGGGGCACTGACGGACCGGGTACAAACTCTATATCAGAATTTAGTTACAATGGCAAACATTAATATGTTGCAGTCGTCCATCTTCAGTGTACGCCCCCCCCCCCCCCCCTAACAATTTTGGCTATAGAGAATTAGAATAGGAACCTAAGAAAAACAATTATTTGTCACGTTTCGGTCCACGACAGGTTTAGTCGTCTAACATAGAGTGCATTATTATTTTTACA
The DNA here is from genome assembly GCF_016097555.1 of Gigantopelta aegis. NCBI lineage: Eukaryota > Metazoa > Mollusca > Gastropoda > Neomphalida > Peltospiridae > Gigantopelta > Gigantopelta aegis. The sequence goes on along the minus strand of NC_054706.1, from coordinate 80,692,334 downwards.
TGCAATTTTGAATTTTTCAAATCGGACCAGAAATAATAAAGTTATCTGCAAATGAACGTTTTATTCCCTAACTTTGTTTATTGTTGTCATGTGTTTTTTGCTCTGACCGGAAATTTGCGGTATTTGGTCATGACGGCCCAATCAGAAGCCATTCGGTGCACGGTCTAGTTTATTTAACGTCATTGCGTTAACATAATGACACATCAATCTGATTAAAATTAGCTCTACTGGTCTTAGCCAGTAGATCTAACAGCATTGCGTGGACTCCCATGTCCAGGTTACATTTTATCTATAAATAACAATTTAAATATCGACTAATTACACTTCGCGTTTTATAGCGTTATTCGGGAGCATACACATTTTTAAAATATCGGGCGAGACTATTTATGCAATAGGCGAACTTGTTGGTCTGTTTCAACATTGAAAAAAAACAGGTGGAAAAGTGCAGTAATAAACTCTGGATTGTATACTAGTATAAACAGATTTTGTGGCTATACCATCACGTTTTTTTTAATTTTAATTTTTTTATCTTGAAACGAATTTTATATAAAATTGTATATTGAAATTAGGTTCCGGCATACTTCGTAATTCACCCGAATCATTTCGTATACCCTCGGCATAATCCCGAATGTTTTTAAATTATTTTCAAATTACTGGCATGATTTTGCAAGTAAGGTTTTGATTGGTCGAATGAAAGGTCAACTGGACATGAGCTCCAACGGGCTGCTGTTAGATCCACATGTAATAGTGAAGCTAATTTTAATTAGATTGAATGACACATGGGACGGATTTCGATTGTATTAAAAAAAAAAAAAAAAAAAAAAAAATATTCACTTCCTGATGGGAAGTTTACATTTGTTAACAACAAAGGTAAATAATTACAAAATGTTTTTTATTTATTTTACTCATGTCATTAAATTCATCCGCTTGTTAGATTGAGCATGCGCAATGGCGTTTTCCTGTTAATGGGACTGATAGTATTAGTAGATGAAATTGTAGTAGTAATCGTCGTAGTAGTTGTAGTAGTAGAAGTCGTCGTACTCGTAGTACTTATAGTAGTAGTAGTAGTTGTCGCAGTCGTATAGTCGTAGTAGTTGTCGTAGTTGTAAGAGTCGTAGTGATGGTAGACGCAGTAGTAGTCTGTGACACACGTGTGATATGGTCGGCTCATTCACTGGTTGATTGACACCTGCACAATGGAGGTAGTTCCACCGTACACTGACAAGCAGCCTGCGTGACGCCCGTTAACGGGGACTGAGATTACACCCACTGCAGTTTGGTGTACTCGCTCACCTCGCCCAGGCTCAATCTCACGATTTATTCGTTGCCGACACGTGACATTTATTACCGTTGTTTCCAAAGATGTTTTTTTTTTTTAAAGTGTCGTAAGAGATTTTGCAACCATATATAATGATAGGTCACCACTATGTTTAGTTTGGTGACGTCACAGCAATTTGCTTTCCGCTTGTTACGATTAAAAGGTCTGCTACATGTAATACATTTCGTGGATAATAATAATAATAATAATAATAATAATAACAATAATAATAACAACAACAACAATACTACAACTACTACTACTACTACTACAACAACTACTACTACTACTACTACTACTACTACTACTACTACTACTACTACTACTACTACTACTTTTGCGAATGCTGCCACCTTTAAGTCACTAACCCCATCAGTTTGGGAAATTAGCTAAACATTGATTATTTGTTTGGTGGAATAAATTCACCAGTTACACATCTTTATAGTGAAAGCAGTGATATAGTCCAGACTTATTTAAAATATTCACCTCGATCACGAATTTGCCCTTTTAAAAATAAATAGGGTAGCCACATTTAAAAGTGCCCTACAGACACACCCACCAACAGAATGCTTGCAGACAAACTGATTTGAATATAATACCATTGATTGGCTTCACAGATATACTCATCTAGAGAAATGGTGTGTGCGTTTGGGGGGGGGGGGGGGGGGTATAGTGGGCCCACGGTCTCATAGAAACACTAGCAGTAAGTGAGAATTTTCACTTATGTACAAATTTAATATGGTGAAAAAGTGACCAAAAATTAGGGGTAGGGAAAATTAAATTTGACATATTTTGGCGAGATAACAATATATCATATAACTGTACACACCAAGATGAAGCTTGCAGTTCCCCCTATAAAATAAAATAAAGACTTTTTCAATTTTCAAGGTCAGCAGAGGTCAAATTATGACGTCATGAGGGTGTTGCCTTTAAATTACGCCCCCCAATTGTAATGGACCATAAAAAGCTCAGAATAAAGATAGGTATTGTTTATTTAGCTGTTCTGCAATGGACGTTTTTAAAATCATAACCTTTGAAAAAAGTAACATATTAACCACTTATACCCCAAACGCATTCAAAATTTTTACTGATATGAGTAAATGTGCTCATGAGTAAATTTGCGTATGTAAGTAAAAGCAAAATTGCTAGCGTTCGCATGACATTAACGACTGTGAGTATTTCAGTCATATAGAAGGAAAATGGATTTGAATTTGATTTAGTCCGTGCCAAGACCGGGATGGAAAGGTTGTTATCGTACCACAAGAAAGTCAGAAGATATTTTCCATACAAACTATGTGTTGCACTTGCTGTAGGAATTATACAAGAAAAACATATCTGGGCAAAAAATAGGATAAAATGGATAAGAATATTTTTGATTCGGTTTGTGATAAACTGTCGGATGTTTTGAAATCAAAGGAAAACTGGGTTCGTATTGTACTTGACTTACGAAAACGACAGGGTATAACCATCCAAAACCGTATAGTAACCGGTGTTCTCTTTCTGACGAACACAAGACTTTTAATTAAGGCTGAATAATGCCCGAATGACCATAAAAAATTAGTTTGAATGTCTCAAGGGTCGATGACGGTGTCTCCAGACGCGCCTGGATGTAGATGTTCTGTTTACTTGCAGTGTCATTGTGGCCTGTGTCGATTGTGCCACACAACATATACAAGACCCACAATCAGCTCTATAATCAGATCTGGGACGAAATATGTTACTGGAGACCCGAATGCTGGGGAAAATCAGGACTTCTCATTCGAAAATATATCACTCAAGCCTTTGCTAACAATGTTTTTGAAGGCGGATGTTTGTTCCATTCAAACAGACACTGATGACAGATGTTTGTTTCATTCAAATAAACACTGATGGCAGATGTTTGTTTCATTCAAATAATGATTCTGGATGTTTGTTTAATTGCAATAAACAGTCATTGCAGATGTTTGTTTCCTTCGAATCACTATTATTGTGTTAAATGTTGATCAAACAGTCGAAATATACTTGTAGTACTGTCTTTGGTGAACAACTGTTTTATTTAATGACACACTAAACATATTTTATTTACGGTTATATGGCGTCTGACATATGGTTAAGGACCGTGTTCAGACGAGAGAGGAAACCCGCTGCTACTATTTCATGAGCTACTCTTTTCCATTAGCAGCAATAACTATTTTATATGCGCCATCCCACAGACATGATAGTAGCACTGGTTGGAACGAGAAATAGCTTAATGGGTCCACCAAGGGAGATCGATCCGACTACCTACCACACCTCGAGCGGACCTGAGATAAGTGTGAAAAGTATTTTCCCTCTCCCCTAAAATCATGGAAAGAAAAGCACATTGATTAATCAGCGGCTATTAGGTGTTAAACATATATAGTATTTGTGTCATATGTTCTACAGAAGAAACCCACTGCCACCATATAGGCTACTCTTTTTCAATTCACAGCAAGGATCTTTTATGTACTCTGCCTCACAGACAGAATCAGAATCTCAAGTGTATAAAAATAGTAATACTTATGTGAGTATTTTTACTAAGCGTTCGCATGACAATATTGCATATGGAGTAAATTTGCTCATGAGTAAATATACTTTTGCATGGCCTCTGTACCACATGCAAATTTACTATTGCGTTCGCATGACATATATACTCATATGGGTATATTTACTTACATGAGTAAATTTGCTTACGTGAATAAACATGTGTATGCGTTCGAGTTATTAGATGACATTTGAACCTTTGACAAAATCAAAAAATTACTAGATTTTCGGTAAGAAAGAAAGAAATGTTTTTTTTCAACGACACACTCAACACATTTTATTTACAGTTATATGGCGTCAGACATATGGTTAAGGACCACACAGATTTTGAGAGGAAACCCGCTGTCGCCACTTCATGGGCTACTCTTTCCGACTGGCAGCAAGAGATCTTTTATTTGCGCTTCCCACTGGCAGGATAGCACAAACCATGGCCTTTGTTGAACCAGTTATGGATCACTGGTTGGTGCAAGTGGTTTACAGCTACCCATTGAGCCTTGAGGAGCACTCACTCAGGGTTTGAAGTCGGTATCTAGATTAAAAATCCCATGCCTCGACTGGGATCCGAACCCAGTACCTACCAGCCTGTTGACCGATGACCTAACCACGATGCCACCGAGGCCGGTAGATTTTCGGTAAGAAGTCACAAACTCCACAGAACTTGCAACAATAATAACAATAACAGTATTGTTCCATTTGGTAAATTTCATCATCTACCAATGCTAAAGTGCAAAAGATATCTGAAAAACATTCTTGACGTTAGCTGACTTTGGTGGTCGGATATGGGGTCAAAGGCACTGTAAGACTAACACCAGCTCACATCCAAAGTTCTTTCAGTCCACTATATTAGAAGTTTGCCCAACACTGTAAGACTAACACCAGCTCACACCCAAAGTTCTTTCAGTCCACTATATTAGAAGTTTGCCCAACACTGTAAGACTAACACGAGCTCACATCCAACGTTCTTTCAATCCACTATATTAGAAGTTTTCCCAACACTGTAAGTCTCCAAAGTTCTTTCAGTCCACTATATTAGAAGTTTTCCCAACACTGTAAGACTAACCCGAGCTCACACCCAAAGTTCTTTCAGTCCACTATATTAGAAGTTTGCCCAACACTGTAAGACTAACGAGCTCACATCCAACGTTCTTTCAGTCCACTATATTAGAAGTTTTCCCAACACTGTAAGACTAACACCGAGCTCACATCCAACGTTCTTTCAGTCCACAATATTAGAAGTTTTCTAACACGAGACTCACAGCCAACCCAACGCTGTAAGTTCTTTCAGTCCACTATATTAGAAGTTTGCCCAACACTGTAAGACTAACACGAGCTCACATCCAACGTTCTTTCAGTCCACTATATTAGAAGTTTTCCCAACACTGTAAGACTAACACGAGCTCACACCCAAAGTTCTTTCAGTCCACTATATTAGAAGTTTGCCCAACACTGTAAGACTAACACGAGCTCACATCCAAAGTTCTTTCAGTCCACTATATTAGAAGTTTGCCCAACACTGTAAGACTAACACGAGCTCACACACTTTCAGTCCACTATATTAGAAGTTCTTTCAGTCCACTATATTAGAAGTTTGCCCAACACTGTAAGACTAACACGAGCTCACATCCAACGTTCTTTCAGTCCACTATATTAGAAGTTTGCCCAACACTGTAAGACTAACACGAGCTCACACCCAAAGTTCTTTCAGTCCACTATATTAGAAGTTTTCCCAACACTGTAAGACTAACACGAGCTCACATCCAACGTTCTTTCAGTCCACTATATTAGAAGTTTTCCCAACACTGTAAGACTAACACCAGCTCACACCCAAAGTTCTTTCAGTCCACTATATTAGAAGTTTTCCAACACTGTAAGACTAACACGAGCTCACACCCAAAGTTCTTTCAGTCCACTATATTAGAAGTTTGCCAACACTGTAAGACTAACACGAGCTCACATCCAAAGTTCTTTCAGTCCACTATATTAGAAGTTTTCCCAACACTGTAAGACTAACACGAGCTCACATCCAAAGTTCTTTCAGTCCACTATATTAGAAGTTTTGTAAGACAACACGTCACACCAACGTAGTCCACTATATTAGAAGTTTGCCCAACACTGTAAGACTAACACGAGCTCACACCCAAAGTTCTTTCAGTCCACTATATTAGAAGTTTGCCCAACACTGTAAGACTAACACGAGCTCACATCCAACGTTCTTTCAGTCCACTATATTAGAAGTTTTCCCAACACTGTAAGACTCCAACGTTCTTTCAGTCCACTATATTAGAAGTTTACTCAACACTGTAAGACTAATACGTTCACATTTCTTTCAGTCCACTATATTAGAAGTTTGCCCAACACTGTAAGACTAACACGAGCTCACATCCAAAGTTCTTTCAGTCCACTATATCCCCAACACTGTAAGACTAACACGAGCTCACAGAAAGTTCTTTCAGTCCACTATATTAGAAGTTTGCCCAACACTGTAAGACTAACACGAGCTCACACCAAAAGTTCTTTCAGTCCACTATATTAGAAGTTTGCCCAACACTGTAAGACTAACACGAGCTCACATCCAAAGTTCTTTCAGTCCACTATATTAGAAGTTTTTCAGTCCACTAACACTGTAAGACTAAGACTAACACGAGCTCACACCCAAAGTTCTTTCAGTCCACTATATTAGAAGTTTTCCCAACACTGTAAGACTAACACGAGCTCACATCCAACGTTCTTTCAGTCCACTATAT